>NW_017720771.1:0-15484 GCF_001865875.1 Lupinus angustifolius | reverse complement strand
GAAATACCAATCCTATGATCTTGAATCTCATGATTCTCACACATAATATAAAATAAGGGTACAAAGTCACATCTGAATCCATGTTCTCGGATCTACTTATTTGATATACATCTTCAGAGAGTTTTGGTATAATGACATTCCTCAACCAAATCTTGAATTCATTTTGGGACCTTCGTTTTCTTTCTGATGGGAGAGGTAAAAACTAGTTATGATTTGGTATCTTGGATAAGGATAACAATGAGTACCCAAACCCGTAGGTACCCACAAAAAATACCCGCAATGGGTCGGGTCTGGGTCAATATTTTTGGACCCATAGCTAATTGAGACTCGAGATTTTGATACCTGTTGTTGGATGGCTCTGGGTTTGAGTAATGAGGTACCCAGACCTGCAAGTACCCAAACCTGCAAGTACCCAGACCTGCCGGTACCCGAACCTACTATTCAATCCTAAATATATAGGAACATAATTATAATATAATGTTAATCATGATTGTAAATTAATATTGTTAATCCATAATTGTAATATTACATTCATTTAAAAATGTGATTGTTATGTTGTTAAACAATAATGTTATATTGTTAAGGAGTGTGATATAATTTTATGTTGTTAATTCATATGCGTAATCTAATGTTATATTGATTAAACAATTCTTACTAAATTAATTTTACATTACAATGTTGAAGTAGTAACTTTGTTTTTTAGGTTTGTTTGAGTAAAATGAGTTGTGTTTAATAGACAATTTAAATTATGTTTAAAAATTTAAATTATATTTTATTATTTTTTTCTCTTGTTAATTGATTAAATAACTTATAATATTGTAGGAAACAAACACACAATTATATAAATTTCTTACAATTATTTTTAATATCTTTGAATGTATAGACACCCACTGATCCACTAGGTAACCAAGGACCTGCGCGTAGCAAACCTGAGTGAGTATTAGCACGGGTCTGGAACAGGTATGGGTCCAAAAATGAAGCAATAAGGCGGGTCCGAGTAATGCACAACCTAAACATATCCAGACTCATTGTCATCCCTAGTCTTGGGGACCATAACCATTTATTATGTATTAACATATATGATTCTCATTATTCCCTATAAACTAACTGTTTGAGTATCCACTTATTAAGTTCATATATGATATCAGTTTTAGAAGTCTTATGAGTTATCAATAATTAGATCACTTGTTTTATAACCCAAATAAATAGTCGATATAATTATATTAAATATAATCGATGTTCACCTTAATTAAAAATTATAAATTTCTAACACTTAAAACTATTGGTGAGAGAGACTAATCTTGATCCATTAATTACCAATTACCACATATTAAACATTTTAATTTAGATTAATAACTCTAAGCACATAGACCATTTAATTTAATCAGTTTTCATCTTCATGACCAGACTGTACTCATCTTCCTTCTTGAGACACCTATATTTAGTGCGCCTGTAAGCCCTACAATGGAAAAAACTATATGGTTTCCATCGAATTCAACCTTGAGTGGCTCACCATCCAGCATTTACATCGATCGAATAGGTTTATCCATATAGACGAGTCTTATTCAGATCAACTTTAAAAATGCTGTCAATTCGATTACAAATATGTTTCAAACATTCAAAATCATGGAACTCCACCGCCAAACTTGAAAGTCTCACCCATGCTTCTACTTTGTTGCTCCTTGTAGCATACAGTTTAAAATTCGCTTCGCATTGTCGCACCGATAAGTTGTGATAAAAAACAACCATGGTCCTCTCATTAAAGTTGATCAAAATCTTCCTCTCAACTAAACAAAATAAAAGTCGTTACCAACATCAGTTAACTGGATAGAGCCACTCCTTGCCCAAGCTTGTTCTATCATTCTTTTGAAAACTACATAACCAAGTCTTTTCTAAATATCTTGACTATTATGGTTTTCCTCCATGGTTTGCGTAGCCGTTTCTTCTCTACGTCTGTATATTAGGATTGTTAGCATGAAACTCGAAACTCGTAGCATATTTGCTGTCCCATAAGTAGTATTACTATATGTAATTATTGGCTTGTTATTGGTTGAAAAAATCTATTTATGTTAAAAATTAATAGTTAATTATTTTTCTGACCAATCACAGTTGATTACACATACAATGACATAACTTGTAGGACAGCAAATATATAAATAATAACCCTCCCTTGGCCATTATCCCTAGCCTCTTCCACTAGCACGCTATTGTTAGAACCATTACCTCTCGCAAGGGTACGTGCAGGCCGGCCCTTCGAGGATGTGCGGCAAGTCCACAATACATAGTCCGTAATTAATATGGGCCCAAATATTTGTTCCTTATGTTTCTAATTTTATTTTTATGCGATAAGTATGCTACTTTTTTTTATTCTTTTCATAATTTGTTCTGTTTTCAATTAATATTAATCTATGCATAAATATGTTTAATACTTTATTCGTTATAGTGATAAATATTTTATTTTAGCATATTGTTTACCTATGATTAAAATAAGGATCTCACTTAGAATGAGAAATGTATGAGAGCTTTTATTGTTCATTAAGAAAATGACTCCAAAAATATATTAGATCAAAGTCTTCAATAAGTAACAATGATCAAAGAATGAAATTGTATTTTACATTTTAATAATTTATATGAAACCTTTTTTGTTCAAATTTATTATAAAAATGTTACTTAATTAAATTCTTTTGATATATAATAATAACTAATTTTTATTTTGTGTGGCAATTTCTTTTAAGACTCAATTTTATTTAAACTTTAATATAATTTTTTAAAAAAATTAAATTAGGCTCCCAAATATTTTTCTCGCACCAAACCTACAAAATATAAGGACTAACACTAAGTATGCACATACGATTTACTCTCCATAATATGTGCAATTATCCGTTCTTCATCTCTATTTGGATTCCACATCATCCCATTGAAATTGACTTGTTACATCCTGTTTTCTTGTTTTGATTCATCATATCTCCCTCACCCGACCACACCTTAACGTTTTCATCCCCACTTACGTTGAAACCTAGCACTTGCACTTATATTTTTATTTATTTATATTTTCATTAGTTTATTAAACAAAAATTTACTCTTATTGTTAACTTATTTATTCTTGAAAGCGAATTTTAAAATGGGAAAAAAGTTAATTTTACTTGAATAATTTTCAAATATTTCAATTTTATTGTTACCAATAATTTATGATCCTTAACTTAGATTCAATTCATTTTTTAAAATTAGATCTATCATCACCACTCATAATAAAAGTTATCATATTATCTTTCTAAAAATAAATTTATAATTATTACGTATAATAAATTTTATATCTTCTAAATGAAAAAATAATGGAATTCTCTAGTCTATATAAATTTTATTTATGAGATGATTTTTATAGTAGTAAATCTATTGAAATAAAAAATACAAGTAGTATCATCAAAAATATTATTAATTGATTTTGATATTGACAAAATTAGTATGAGTTTTCTAAATCGTAGTATAGATGTGAAAATTATTCAGAACGAGCTATTATGTATATGATAAAATTATATTAGATAACATTTTTTTTTTATTTCTCATATTTTCTTTACGACAAGTGATTAATTTATTTTACTAGCTACAAACGATTTTTGTAATGCTCAGTGAAATCTTGAGAAGGATGGTTGTTCAACCCCACTCCGAAAAAGGCACATCACGACCGAACTGTGAAGAAGATCTTTGCTCCTGACCTTGATACGATTTTGATAAAGACAACAACATCACCAAAAAGAAGAAAATAAAGAATAATTCTGAAGACAAAGAAGACAACGCTTCAAGACAAATTAGTGTAAGTCTAAATAGGTACTTCTATACTATACTCTCGAATATACAATAGTAGTAATGCTGAAACTATTTTAAAAAAAATTGAAACACTTCAAGTATAAACAAAATAATTTTAAAAAATTGTGTGCAACATGTTACTATATCTAAGTAACACGTTACATAAGTGAGAAAATCAATTACCCAACAAAAACTGTGCAGGGTAATCGATTACTGTATGTGATTAACAGATTACCCAGTTTTGGCAAAGTTGAGTAATCGATTACTCAAATTAAATTTTAAATCCTCAATTGAACAAAGAGTTTGGGTAATCGATTACTCAAGGCTATAATCGATTACTGAGAGTTGTTGCATCAATTTTCAGATTTCAAAATG
Organism: Lupinus angustifolius; assembly: GCF_001865875.1. Classification (NCBI taxonomy): domain Eukaryota; kingdom Viridiplantae; phylum Streptophyta; class Magnoliopsida; order Fabales; family Fabaceae; genus Lupinus; species Lupinus angustifolius. Next base: position 11,305 of record NW_017720771.1, on the reverse strand, counting down.
AATGATTTTCATCCCAAACGAAATGATTTCATTCCAATCAATTCCTACTCTTTCAAAGAGGTGTTATGGCTAGTTGGAAAGCCTATTTAAAGGCATTGAAAATCAGTATCAAATCATAACTCGTACACAATCTTATCACTAACTTTCAAACATAATTCTGAAAATTCTCTAAAATATTTTCTACACTTTTTGCAACTAGTTGTTAAACTTTCAAAGTGAATTTTCTGAGTTGCTTGAAGTAAAGTGTTTCAAAGTATTACAAACTTATAAGAGCATTGTTACTTAATATACAAAGAGTTATCAGATTTCAAGTGATATTACATTCCAAACTGATAAAGGTAATCCTGCCATTGTTGTAAATTCTTCATTGAGACTGCAGAATTCTTTCTTTCACAAGGGTGTGATAAGAAATGGAATAGAGTTACTTGGAAAGGATGTTTTCCAAGAGTGATGTAAGTATTAGTGAGTGTGTAAGGTACATAGAGGTCTCGTGGTGAGATATTGGTGGACAAGAAGGTGAACCGGTATCAAATCTCGGTGTACTCTCTTCTCCTTTATCTCTTTATTTTTACTTGTTAATTTTCTGCATAATTTTTCTGATGCACTTAACTCTTAATTTTGCAGAAAAAGTGGCCATACTTTTATGTCAACTAATTCACCACCCCTCCTCTCTTAGTTGCAACCCTAGTCTTACAATTGGCACCACAGCTATTTTTGAGTAAGTTATTCTCAAATGTGATCCTATATCCAAGATGGTCTCAAGATCATTCCTAGGAGAAGGTTCCAACATCAACCACCCTCCAAGATTTGTTGGAGAGTGCTATGACTTTTGGATAATCAGAATGAGAATCTTCATAGAATCTCAAGACTTTAACATATGGAATGCAATTGAAGAAGGACTATATGAACCCTTCACCGTAGTCAACAGTGTAAGGGAAGTAAAGCCCAAATCTTCATGGAATGATGAAGGTAGAAAGAAGGTGCAATATGATCTCAAAGCAAATAACATCTTCAGTTCAACACATGGCATTGACGAGTTCTTTAGAGTATCAAACTGAAAATTTGCCAAAGAAATGTGGGATACTCTAGAGACTACACGTGAAGGAACTGAAGAGATAAAAAGGTCGAGACTGAACACTCTTTCCCATGAATACGAAATGTTTCGTATGAAACATGGAGAGAAAATTCTGGATCTTCAAAAGAGGTTTACTCACCTCACAAATCACCTTATTGCACTTGGTAAAGTACTATCAAATAATGACTTGAACTGGAAGGTTCTAAGATCACTCACCAGAACGTGGCAACCAAAGGTAACAGTCATTTCTAAACAGAAAAGTTTATCAAAAATGTCATTGGCTGCTTTGATTGGTAAATTGTAGAAACATGAATTAGAACTCAGTCAACTTGTCCAACATGAAGAGCAAGAAAAGAAAAAGAAGAATATGAAAGTGCAAAGTGTCAAAGATAGCACTAGCAATGTTTTGCCTATGTTTTGATGAAGACAAGATTCTATTAAAGCTTGAAGATGGCTCAACAATCAACATGCCTAAAGCTCATTTGGTCATATCTAGACTAGGATATATATAGAGTCATTATTCTAAGTAGTCTGGGATGTGTGACGTAGTAAGTGAGTATAGGTGAGGTGAACCTAGGTGCAAGTCTCTCAAGCCATCATAATTGTCATATCATATTCATGAGACATATCATCTAGTTTATTGTATGTTCATGCATTAATCATACATGTTATATGTGCATATTAGGCATAATATAATTTCTAAAACATGTATAGAAGTTGTGCATAACATATGAGAAGTTTACCTTTTGAACCATGTATTTTAATATGCTAGTTAATCGATTAACGTGGTGACTTAATCGATTAACTCAACTATTTTTCTGTTAAATCAGTGTTTCTGTTACAACTGGTTTTTGTTTCAACTATGTTGCACTGGTTAATCGATTAACGGGTTGCCTTAATCGATTAACAGGTCTATTTTGTGTTATAACTGATTTTTGTTTTAATCGTTTAATTGTTTGCAATGAATCCATCTGTAAAAACTGCCTAGTATAAATAGAGGCAACTTCCAGAAAACTGTAGCATTGCATTCCATTGTATAAGATTGATTTTAGAGAGCATATTTCGTTTTGCATTCTGTTTTTGTAAGAGAGTTGCATGTGAGAGGAGGAGAGTTACCATGCTTAATTGATTTTTTATTTGCATACTGTTTTTCACATTCTTATGCTCATCCTTATCTTGCTCACATGTTCATGCATTATTTGTAAAGATTGTTAGAGAGATATAATTTATTATTGTTTTTGAGTAACTCACATGTTCTTGATGGCTTGAGTGATTTGTGAGTGAGTTAGTCTTAAGGTCTTTTACTTGTAATATTTCAAGCATTATTGTGCTTATAATACCTTGTTGTTTTAATCTGTTTTTGTGTATTCTGGATTGATCTCTTGGTGTCGTCCCACCACAGAGATTGGGATTCTTCACCGAGACTAGGAGGTCTTGTTTGAGAACAAGAATCTTGGCTGTGGCTGTTTCGCGAGAAAGGTTTTCTCAAGCGATAGGTAGAGTCAAACCAAGGGTTTAGGTATTCTAGATTTAAAGAAAGAAGCGTCCTATGTTTTTGTAAATTGAATTGGTGTGTGTGATCATACGCATATTCAATATTGTGAAGAAGAAAATTTCTCAAGATCAGAAGGGGAGACCTGGATGTAGTTTGTAGTGTACCGCAAACGAATTGTTCTCTCCTTAAATCTTCTTTACTTTTCTTACTATTTCAATTTGATTTAATAACTAATATTTTGCATAATTGTTCACTGCCATATGCTTATTAAGAGTGCTTAAAAATATTAGCTTTATCTCTGTTCATTTGTTTTTAAATTACTGTGCAATTTGCCTATCTGATCATTCTGTTATGTGCATGTGTTAATCGATTAAGACAAGGTGTTAATCAACTAATTGGGCTGTTTCCAGAATTGGGTTTTGGTGCGAAAAGCGGTGATTGATAACCGCTACACCTATTCAACCCCCCTTCTAGGTGTTCCTAGGCCACTGATACCTAAGAAAACATCTCTCTCAAGGTGAAAGTAGACAAATATGAATGATCAGAAGATGAATCTGAGAAGGAAGAGATGGAAGACATGAGTCTTCTTGAAAAGAAGTTCAACAAGTTTCTTAAAAGGAACAAGGGTGCTAAAACTGGACAAATGAGGAAATTTACCAAGAATATGTCGCCTCCACTTCAAACTAAAACTTCACATGCTTTGAATGTGGCATGTCTGGTCATATGAAGATGGACTATCCAAACCTGAAAAAGAATTCTTTCAAAGAGAAGAATGAAATGAGGTATGGACTGAGAGCCTATATTGCTTGGGAAGATAATGATACCAGTTCTGCCTCTGAACAAGAAAATGAAGAACAATAACATTTCTCTTTAATGGCATCTCATCATTCTGATTATGAAGAGGTGAACAACACTAAACTATATTCTTCTGAATTACAAACTGTATTTATTGACTTGCATGATGAATATGTCAAACTCACAAAAATGTTTTTAGTACAAAAACTGAGTTAGATGCATTTAGAAACAAGCCCTCATCATCTTCATGTCAAAACTGCATAACTCTTGAAAATAAAGTTTCCACATTAAGTCTTTAACTGAATAAGCTGAACAAGAGTAGTAAAAGTCTGGAAAAGATCATTAATGATCAAAGGTACTCAACATACCGAAGAGGTATTGGCTATTCAAAAAACCATGTTTCTAATAAACAAAGTGTCTCAACAAAGATCAACTTTCAAAATATGGTGCACCCCTAGGTCATTATAGATGGGTTGAGAAAGGTACTAACCATGTAGGACCCAAAGAATAGTGGGTACCTAATAAAACTTAACATGTTTTGCAGGATAATTTGAGAGTCGCCTGCAACTTATGGCACTTGGACAGCGGCTGCTCAAAGGAAAAATACTTGGAGTGATAGAAATAAGTTCTCTGTCCTTACTCCAAGGGACAAAGGCTATCTCACATGGTGATAACAATAAAGGAAAAATACTTGGAGTTGGTAGAATTGGCAAGCCACCCTCAACAACTATAGAAGGTGTATTGTATGTTGAAGGACTCAAGCACAACCTACTAAGCATAAGTAATTTATGTGGCAAAGGCTTTCATGTGGCATTCTACATGGATAAGTGCATCATCCAAAGTAAGAATTCTCAAAACTCTAAACTTATTGGTAAGAGGATAAATAATATATATATGATTGACATAGACTCCTCTTTATCAATAACATGTTTAGTTGCTAATGATAATCATAATGCATGGCTTTGGCATAGGAGAATTGCTCATATTCATATGGACCATTTGAATAAACTCATAAAGAAAGATTTAGTTGTTGGTTTACTCAAAATGAAGTTTGTTAAAGACAAACTATGTAGTGCTTGTCAAATGGGTAAACAAACAAAGACTTTTTTTTAAAGCTAAGCACATGGTTTCTTCCGATAGACCATTGCAGTTACTACACATGGACTTATTTGGCCCCCCAAGGACAAAAAGTTATGGTGGTAACTACTATGCTCTTGTTATAGTAGACGATTTTTACAGATATACTTGGATTCTATTCTTAGTTCATAAGAATGAGGCATTCAAAGCCTTTAGCATATATGCTAAAAGAGTTCAAAATGAAAAATCACAAAAAATCGTTGCTATAAGAAGTGATCATGGGGGAGAAATTCAAAACTCTTCGTTTGAAGAATTATGTGATGATCATGGCATCAATCACAATTTTTCTACTCCTAGAACACCACAACAAAATGGTGTTTTAGAGAGAAAAAATCAGTCTTTAGAAGAACTGGCTCGTACAATGTTGATTGAAACTAACCTCCCAAAATATTTCTAGGCTGATGCAGTAAGTACTGCATGTTATGTTTCAAACCAAGTTCTTATAAGACCAATTCTTAAGAAAACTACCTATGAACTCTTCAAAGGTAGAAAACCAAACATTTATCATTTACATGTATTTAATTGTAAATGCTTTGTTTTAAATAATGGTAAAGATAATTTAGGCAAGTTTGATGCAAAAGCTGATGAAGGTGTCTTCCTAGGCTACTCTCTTACGAGTAAAGCTTATAGAATTTATAATAAAAGAACTCTAGCCATGGAAGAATTCGTTCATGTATCTTTTGGTGAAACCAATCTTGTGATAAAGGATGGGTTAACTCTTGATGAAGAGGACTTGTTAAGTTCTCCTTCTAATGAAAAGTCTATTATTGTTTCTACAACTAAATCTGAGCATTTGAAAATGGATGATAATCTATCCTCTCAATAAGAGTATATTCACTCTAATTTACCAAAATAATGGAGAACTCATCGAGATCATCCTATTGACGACATCATCAGTGATATTAGAAAGGGTATTACTGTCCGTTTAATGCTAGAAGATGTGTGTCTCAACATGGTCTTCGTCTCTCAAATAGAACCCTCCAAGATTGATGATGCCATCGAGGATGAACACTGGATTCTTGCAATGCAAGAAGAATTAAACCAGTTTGAGAGAAATGAAGTTTGGGAACTTGTTCCTAGACCTAAAAATAGACATGTTATAGGAAATCGTTGGGTATTTCGTAATAAGTCTGATGAAAATGGTATTATTGTTATAAATAAAGCTAGTCTGGTAGCCCAAGGACACAATTAGGAAGAATGTATAGACTTTGATCAAAACCTTCGCTCCAGTTGCTAGAATGTATCCTTGGCCTATCAGTCTAGCTTTATTTCTAACAATAATACCATTTTCATCAGATTTATTACGAAATACCCAACGAGTTCCAATAACATGCCTATTTTTAGGTCTAGGAACAAGTTTCCAAACTTCATTTCTCTCAAACTCGTTTAATTCTTCTTGCATTTAAAGAATCTAGTGTTCATCCTCGATTGCATCATCAATCTTGGATGGTTCTATTTGAGAGACAAAGGTCATGTTAAGACACACATCATCAAATGCTCAGATTTAGTTGTAGAATCAATAGTAGACTTTTCATTAGAAGGGGAACTTGGAAAGTCCTCTTCATCAACTAAATATGTTATTGGTAAAGAGGAGTCTATGTGAATCATATATATTATTTATCCCCTTACCAATGAGTTTAGAGTTATGAGAATTTTTATCACAATTAGGTAATATTATCAACTCTCCATAAGTGTAATATTATCACAATTAGGTGCACATCATGTGTATCAAACATTTTAGACGATTGTTTTGTATTATCTTAGTTGTGTTGATATCATCTTGTAAAAGAGAATAAAATTTGGGAAATCCTAGCTGCGGTTAGGTACTATGAGTATTCACTTAAGCAAGAGTATTGGTTGGGAGTTATAAGTGGCTGAGGCCAAATTTTTATAAGTGAAGTTGAGTATCCATTAGAAGCGGTGTGAAGGTCAAACAATTGGAAGCTCTAGGGTCAAGAAGGGAGTCTTGTAACTGGAAAGAGTGTTTGTGAACATTTGTTTCCTACAGTGAAGAAATCTCCCAAGATCATCAGGGAGACCTGAATGTAGATTGCGGTGGTTAGCAATCGAATTAGGAATACAAAATTATCATCTTCATTTTCTCTATCCTTTACCATTTTACATTCGAGTGTATCTACGATTATCATACTTAGATTATGTTGCTTCCTGAATTTGTTGTATGTTATGAATCTATAAACATATAGGCATAAACTCATTGGGCAAATTGCCTCTAAGGTTGGATAGATTGCTGCAATTTTTCTATACAAATAAAACGATTTTCATGAAAACCAAGATACAGATTAATTGATTAAATAGTAAGATTTTCCACAACTTCTCATTAACCGGAAAAACGAGAATTGTGTTCCACTATAGCTATTCACCCCTCTCTCTAGGTGTTTGTAAGCCCTTGTAATCCAACAAGTGGTATTAGAGCTAGTACGATGTGAACACTCAATTTTGTCCAGCCTATTTACAAAATTAAAAAATACAAAAAAATTCAAAACATACAAATTGAAAAGAATATTTTTTATATATGATGTGAGTAATTGTATCTCCATTCACTATTTGGTTTTAACAGGAAGTTTGACAATATTTGAGCTAGCTTAGTTTCATTTCAATCAATTCACTATTAAAAGTTAAACCTTTTTTTTATAGTTACGTGTATAATAGAATTCAGTAGTTATTGGATATGTTACAAAACATTAAAAATTAATGAAAGGTAGAGTAAGTGAAAGATGGAGAAAATAAAAGTGAGAGAAAATGAAGGACAAAAGGAATGAAAGGGACTTTCAAAGAAGAAAAGCAACTGGCAGAATGAAAATATTAATAAAACCTCCATTAAAAGCGAATTAAAAGGCAAGCATCCAAGGCACACGGTTACAAAAATTTTAACAGGTTAAAATAGAGAGAAAAAAGGTAAGTGAGGGGAGTCAGAAAATTTGAATGCAAAAGCCCCTGGCAAATTCAATGGATGATCCTTTTATTTATGTGTCATTGTTTTATGTTAGAATATAGAGTTTAAAATTTGTGCATTAACAATGTAAATTTTTTACACTATTAGCACAACATCCATCATTAATTTATAATATTTTTGTTTGAAAGTCAATAATAATTAATATATGAATGATGGAGATTCACTGACAGTGTATATATTAAATCGTAGAATATATGGGACATCTCATAACATTCTTATATTATGTTATAATGTTATATTACTAAACCAATAATGATATAAAAACATTCATTTGTTTATAAGATACATATTATTAGTTTTGTCAAAGTTTCATGAAGTCTAGCTTCACTAGTAACCACCTACTGCACATGTTTTCAATATTAATGTTGTATTGATATTGGTTGTTAACGTGAATGCCACATTTTGAATTTTTAACTCTTTAAAATATATCTCTTTCAGATATGATGCGGTGCATACATTAGTTTCTACTGCTGTATCTGTCTGAAGGATGATAAAATTTCAACAACTTTAAAAATATCTTTGAGATTTGATGCGGTGCGGACATTAATTTAGGCTGCTTCATTGGTCTCGAAGATGACAAAAATTCAACTATTTCAAATATTTCTCTGAGATTTGATGCGGTGTGGACATTAGATTCTGCTGCTTCATCTTCTCTCGAAGCATATAAAATTCTACTTATATTTGCAAACCAAATAAATCGATACCAACCAATATTCATTACTAGAACTACGTAGTCTTGATTTCCCTATTGTACCTAGGGATACGTAGAAGCAAAATGAACTCTTGTCAGACACAAAAATAAAATAAAATATTTTATTTTAACAATTATATTTTTAATAAATTTGTTTAAGGGTACAAAAGTCCATGTTATTAGTTCGAGTACTATTTTAATACAATTGGACGAGGTGCTAATACCTTTCCATCTTGGGCTTCAGAGAGAGTTTTCTATGTTTTAAATGCAAAAAACATATAGCGAATCAAAATCATTCGGGAGAGGTAGAAATCGATTTCGCCTCCCCTAAGTCGTAGAGACGGTCTTTCAACCGAAAAGCGGGTCGCGATATACGACAATACTAGCATAACCTCTTAGATTGTCGGTCCTAGGCATTTTCACCATGGGCTCTACTAACCCTTTTGGTCGCGATGATTCATCAATCAGCCACCTGAAGATGCAACATTGCATGAATGAGCATATTGTGTATGCAAGCATGCATGAATGAGAATATTGTGTATGCAAGTATGCATGAATGATCATATTGTGTATGCAAGCATGCATCACATAGATTTTGATGAAAATAAAGGTTGATGAAAGACAAAGTTTGATAAAGACAAATATTGACAACAAAGATTGACAACAAAGATTGTATATCGAGGACAAGCTTGAAGGGATGAACAAATCAACAAACAAAAAAGTCAAGACTCAAGTTCACACAAGGCAAAATATTCAATAAAATCTAGTGGCTAAGTATTTTATATATTTATTATGTCTTAAGATGTTTGCTTAGAAATAGTCTAGGCTAAGATGAACCCCAATGAAAGTCTCACAAGCAAAAATCAATCATAACTAAAATGAGACTTACATGCATACATACATGATTTACATGCACATGCATACATACATGATCATATGATTTTTGATGCATTTAAAATGTGTTTTAAATCATACATCATTCAAAGTCATGCATCATATTTTTACAAATCATGTAGGAGGTTCATATCATATTAAAATATTTTTTTGTAAAACCATTAATCAATTAAGAGATATTTTAATCGATTAAGCATTGAATTCTTGGGAATCCATTAATTTATTATGTATGTGTTTAATCGATTAATGTTTGTTGCTATTTCTGTTTTCTGGTATTTTCAAGAATCATTAATCGATTAAGTTTAAGTGGTAATCTATTAACTACAGTTCAAAAAAGAATTGTATATTTACCCAAGTTTTTCATATTGCTTGATAACATACATCAATAGATTTTCATAGAGTTAGAACACATATACGAAAAATAGATTTTACATAGTTCTGAAAATCATAGCTCTTTCACTTTCATATCTTTTGAGAGATTTTCGAAGTGTTCTTTTGAAAAAGAGAAAAGGATGAATATTTAGAAAGATCCCCATAAAGCTTAATTGTCAATTCTTTTTGTAAAAAGAAACCTTGCATCTCAGGTTTTCTATAATTCTAAGTGTGAGATTTGTAGAGGGTTCTTAGGCTATAGAAGAGTGTTAATTCTGCACATTAAGGTGCACACATAACTTGAAAGATTCTAGACAATACAATAATATATTCTCTTGGTGTTATTAGTATCACTATTGAAAGAGAATAGGTTTGGGAAAATCCTAGCTATTGTTAGGTAAGTGTCTTCACGAGAAGCAAGAGGTCTTGGTTAGAGAGATACCTAGGCCGGAGCCGAATCGATAAAGGATAGGAGATCCAAGTAGGCGAGTTTGATAGGTCAAACCAAGGTTGTCAAGTTCGTAGGTTCCAAGAAAGGAGTGTCTTGTGTCTCATATTGGAAGTATGTTTGTAAAATAACTCATAATTTCCATAGTGAAGAAAAATCTCCCAAGATCAGAACGGGAGGCCTGGATGTAGTTTGAAAGTGGATCCGCAAACAAACCCGGATAAAAGCCGTGTCTCATTCTTATCAACCCTTAACTTTTTACATTTCTGTATTACATGATTTACTTATCTTGACATGCATATCATTCAGAGTTAATCACATATTATGTTTTGTGCATTTACTCTTCTTAATCATCTAAAAGAATGCATATAAGTTTAGTTGAATCTTGGTAATCTTGGATAGCAAAATTTTTTTTTTTCATAGAACAAGAACTTATTAATCGGTTAGGGTGTTTAGTTAATCGATTATCTGTAGAGTGAGTTAATCGATTATAGGTGTGTTTAATCGATTAAAAAATGTGTAAATTTTTTATGATGTGTTTGTTTATCGAGCAATAGTAATTGTGTATCGTATTACCTATTCACCCCTTCTAGGTAAGTTATAGAGCCCTGTGGGACCCAACATGTGGTGTTAGAGCTAGTACAACCGTGCTAGCTTAACCACTTAGATTGTTGATCCTAGGCACTTTTACAATGGGCTCTTCTAACCATTTTAGCGGCAATGGCACATCCATCGACCACCCTTGTTGAAAGCATTATTCGGTGTTTATTTTAGTTGGGAGTTTTCTCCTCTCAACAAATCGTCCTGACAGCATTGCCAATTTGTTGAGAGGTTAATACTCTCATTTTCGTTATGTTCCTTTTGTAAGTAAGAGAACTCGGTTTTATTCTTAGTTCGCCATCTCGGCTTTGTTGAAATAAATTCCAACGCCGGTATAATGGTTTCAAGAATATTCTAGTTACAACTTACTTTCTTAATAATCATGTGAATAAGTCATTCCTTCTTTGCCCCATCTCGGCTTTGTTAGAATAAATTCTAACGCCGGTATAATGGTATCGAAGCAATTACCTATTACATAATTATTAAGTACCTTTGAATACCATCTCGATTTTCACTTTTGTATATTAAAAGGTGTTTTCAACAAATAAATTTATTGATAACACTTTACTATTTTACAATTTACACCTCTTTCAAGATCCAATGGTAGTATAGTATAGGGTTATGTCGAACCACAAAGAATTGCCTAATAAAATAAATCATTTAATCATGTCAAAGCATAAATAATGGTTTAAACATATTTTGATGGTTTTTCGGTTTCATTTTCACATAAATAAATCAACAAGAAAAATAAACTAAGTATTCACAAATTCTTGAGGAGACAAAATCTTTTTGAATAAGAAAACATACTTCTCATCTTCTTTTTG
>NW_017720770.1:0-464 GCF_001865875.1 Lupinus angustifolius | reverse complement strand
CCTCCTCCTTCTTGTCATAGCCTTATGTCATCCATGAGGTCATGTTCTTGGCCTTTAAGCAAAGAAAAAGTAAGATGTTCCATGATTTGACCAAAAAATCACTTTTCTAGTGCGCCAGCCACTTAGCCCACATGTTTCCCCGCTCAGCTGCCTGTTTCAGCAGCTTGGCTGACCTGGTTCACCGCTCAGCTGCATGTTTCAGTCGTTCAGCTGACTGGTTCCACGCTCAACTGCCTGTTTCAGCAGCTTAGCTGGCTTGGCCTGGTGCTTGGTGCTGGCTGACCTGGCCTGGTGCTTGGTGCATGACTGACCTGGCCTGGTGCTTGGTGCTTGGCTGACCTGGCCTGGTGCTTGGTGCTTGGCTTGGCTGGACAGCTTTGTGCTTGATTTCTTCATGGTGAAGCAACCTTTTTTCCTTTGGTTTGTTACTTGATTTTTGTTGGTTGCTTGGCACTTTTGGGCTG
>NW_017720769.1:0-4205 GCF_001865875.1 Lupinus angustifolius | reverse complement strand
TGATTTTTGCAAGTTGCTTGGCCTACCTTAACATAGGTTTCTTCAAGACGAAGTAAGCTACCTTTCTTCAAGGCTAAGTAACCAAATTAAGCACATAGCATGCCATGCTTTAACTTGATTACTTTTAGCAATTCATTTTGAGCTTTTGTCTTGAATTTTGGCTTGAATTCTTATCCATCTTTGAATTTATTCTTTAATATTGAATTTCCTACAAAACACAAAGAAAACTTGGACAAGAATTAATAAAGAACCAATTTATTTAATCATGAAAAATTCACCTAAAAAGTGTTAGTTTAAGTTGGTTTTCTACAATTTGCATTGGATAAGTGCCATACAATGATGGTGAAAAGTGCATACTTTTGGCACTTATCATACATCCCAAACTATATACACAAATTTGTTGAAAGAGTTATCCTTGCTACTTATTGAGGCACGTTTTTTTATTTATTTATTTAATGACAGGTCAATTCTTTGTTTTCCATCTCGGCTTTGGTGGAATAAATTGCAACGCTGTATAATGGTTTCTAGAATGTTTCTTTCATCAAAAACTTAGCTTTATTAAATTTTTAACAAATTCATACCATCTTGGCTTTGTTGGATTAATTCCAACACCGATATAATGGTATGAATTTAGAAAATTCACACAAGTGATAATGATGGATTTTTATTTGCGTTTTCCTTTATTACTCAAACTACTTCCTTATGGAAGGTTGGTAAAGAATAAATAAATAAAGCAATAAATAAATGTTAGTTGCAGAATTTAAATGACAGAAAATAAATGTTAGTTGCGGAAAATAAATGACAGAAAAGAAAAGTTAGTAGTTAGATCACTTATTATGACTGTGTATTTTTCTTTTTCACAAAGATACAATTTATGAATTAAATTGCACTTTGATTCAATGTTTCTTTCTTTGTGAACAAATAAAATTTATAAGTTAACACTTTACTATTTTACATTTGCATCTCTTTCAAGATTCAATAGTAGTATAGTATAGGGTTATGTCGAACCACAAGGAATTGCCTAATAGAATATTATTATAAACATGTTATATCACTAATAAAGATTGAACATATTATTGGTTTGATTTTGTTTATGAATTATTAACAAATAAACATAAACAACTAATATGGACAAATTCTTGAGGAGAGAATTGGTTTGAAATATGGAATTATTTCTAGACTTAATTGATTTTGAAAACATTACAAGTTATGTGTTATACTTTCAGTTGATTCCAAACACCATTTCTAAATCATTCCTCTAGTGTCCTAGAATGATAAGATGATTTTAAAACCTTATGTAATACACTAAATAATAGTTAAGTGTCACTTGTCGGAGTAGATTGTCATACCCTACTTCAGGCTCCATTAACATCACTTAGCCTTGAACATAAGTTGCTTAAAATAGATGCTTGATATGGCAAGTGAACTAAGGTGTAGATTATACTTGTTAGTTCACTTGTCAACACTTTAAGAAGAAGCATTTTTAGATCTTTAAATCAAGTATTAGGTGATCAAGCTAAAACCGCATTAAGAACTTCTTACAGAATCAAAACTTAACCAAAAAGTAATTTCAAAAGTGGATACAATTAAAGATAAGAACTAACATTACACCATAATCCAAATCAATATCTAGGAGCATGAGCCATCTATCCAAGGATGAGATGCTTTTGGACCCAAATGAGATTACAAAATTATGTGTTTGTATCACATTTGTCATCTCATTTCTCCTCTTGAATTAAAAAGAAACTGCAAAATAAACATACCTAAACTACTTTGAAGTACAAATTCTCGAAGAAATTACAAAGAAGATGTAGAAGAAGAGAAGAATTCAGATTTGAGAGAGTATATGAAGGATGGAATGTGTATGAATGTCCTTTTTTAACCCTTGAAGTGCATCCTATTTATAGCAGTTTTCTGCCACCGCCAAGCTCCTCTCTTCCACCGCCAAGCTGTTGACCAAACCCATTCATATGGGTTTGGTCAATTGGCCAAGCAGCTTGGTCACCTGCTTGTGGCTGAGTCACCCAAGCTATTTGTGAGCTACTTGCCCAGCTATTGTGAGCTACCTCTGAACATCTATGGAGGCTACTTGGAGTGAGGTCATACACGAAGTCATGGTTGATTGGTGGATAAGTCAACTTGACTAAGTTTCTGGATGCACACCGCTAGGATCCTATATGGCACTGTTAAGCTACCTTCTTGAGTATCCTTGACCGTGCTGATGGTCATTGAGTTAAGGTTTCATCATCCAGATCAGACTCAGAATCTTCATCATCTCTATCTTCTTGTTGTTGGGATGATGTAGCTTTTAGAGAGATTCCCTTTTTTATGTCTGAATCTTCAAGCATTGTTAAGCGCCCTAACGATATCTTATGCTCTTGGAGTTTGTCAAAGAGAGTTTCCAGAGGCATTGTGTCTAAGTCCTTTGATTCCATTATTGTCGTTACCTTGGTCTGCCATTTCCTATCAAGACAATGCAACACTTTGTTAGTTAGTTCACTAATAGCAAAACTCTTATCTAATGCAATTAAATGATTCAGAATATGAGTGAATCTTTTATGCACTTCATTTATTGATTCATTTGGAAATAGACGAAACAGCTCTTATTCATGTGTTAACGCATTCAATCTTGCATGCTTAACCTCACTTGTGCCTTCTTGGGTTACTTGCAAAGTATCCCACATTTCTTTTGTATTTAGGCACTGTGAAACCATAAACAATTCATCATATGATAAGGCAGAGGTTATTATGTTCTTTGCCTTAAGATTGTGCTGGACTTTACATTTCTCGTCGTCAGTCCATAATCCTTTTGGTTTTTCTTTGGCCTCACCATCCACCAACTGTAGTGGAGTAAAAGGCTCATTAACCACGGAGTCCCAAATCTCCATGTCAATTGCCTCAATGAAGATTCTCATGTGCACCTTCGTACTAGCTTTTATAACACTTTTTGGGTACCAGTAAGGTAAACTACATCTAGAGGGGGGGGGGGGGGAATAGGTGTACCGGATTACTAATCATGCTTTTTCGATTTATTGCAGAATACAAATTTGTGGCAGTTAATTGATTATCAATAGGGTTAATCGATTAATGACAGTTGATTTAATCGATTATAGTTAGCTCGTTAATCGATTATGCTGATTAATGATTCTTTGAAAAACAGACTTTTCTTGCGATGAAAATAGTGATGATTTCTGATCTTTACTATACTAAATTGGTTCGTTATTATTCACAGATTAACAACAATAAGTACTAATCACAATATTCAATTAAACACGGAAAACAAGTAAAGGTAGGATCATAAAGAGTTAGGGAAAGAGAAAGGTTCTCAAGGATTTTTATCCTGGTTCGTTTGTAGGTCCACTTGCAAACTACATCCAGACCCCCCAGTTTATGTGCGAGATTTTTCTTCACTATCAGAAACGTATGTTCAATTATAATCACACTTCCAATAATCCTAGCAAGAACTTCCTTCTTGAATCCGTTGAGCCTACACGCTTGGTTTGACCACTATCTACGCCTACTAGGATACCATACCGTTTGCAAAACTGGCTCCAGGCGAAACTATCACTCGATTCAAGACTTCCTGCCATGTGAAGACACCCAATTCTCTACTTGTGGTGATACCAACATACCACGAGAATTATCCTTGAATAACATAAAATTCATCGAGTTACTTTGCACACCAAATTGTGCGGATACAGTCCCTGAATTTGGCACTACAAATCTTGACATAATTCCCACAAACAGCCCTAACACAAAGTGTGAAGATTATGCAAGGTTTTTCAATTAAATGAAAATTTTCATCACATTGGAAATTTTTTTCTCTTTTTTCTCTCTTGTAAAAGAAAGCAAGAAAAACTTCTCAAAGATCAGTAAGATAGCCTTGAAAATTAAGCTATAAGAATCTTGAGTTTTTCTCTCTCTGAATTGAAACTTCAAAATCTGTTTTCTAAAAACTGATTGTTCTGATTAAAATAACAGCTTCTGTTCATAACTGATTTTAACTGATTGATCGAGGCCGTACCCGATACAAATAATATAACAATTAAAACTGCAGTACTAGGAAGTGACTCCTAGGTCGTTTCCCAAGGATTATCTTTAAAGCAAAGCTTCAAACACCTTATACTCACACACACACAAGGGGGGTTTTGTTGTTGGATAGTATGAACATAAATCAAATTCAGAAACAGTAGTTAAACAATGTA
>NW_017720768.1:0-2140 GCF_001865875.1 Lupinus angustifolius | reverse complement strand
CAAAAGATTATTTTCAGATTCCAACCATTAACTTCCGAATTTGTTGAGAATCAATTAACTAAGCGATAATCAATCAAAGTTCCATAACCTAAACATCAAACTAAACGAAATCAGTAAAAGTATGAAACTATTAACATATTCACATGAACTAAGCATTCATGCACTAGAGAGAGTAAATCAACTAAGTGAAGATAAACTCAACCAACCAGTTTCTAAGCAATGGCATTAAGCAAACCATATTCAGAAAAGATAGAAGAAATCAACAATAAAGAAATGGAAAATGCATTAATAACAAAACCTCAAGAGTTGTGATACATTACCAAAGGAACTTAGTCCATAAATCTGGCCTTCCATGGCAATGGAAGAGCAAACCGAAAATGAGAAATGAAAGAGGGTGAAACCCTAGCAGAGCAAAAAAAAGAGGGAAAACGGATTTTGCTTTGTGTTTCCAAAATGAGGCAAAATGAAGTGTGTGTGTTTGGAGTGGGGAATCCGAATTTAACCCCTCCAACACACATAAACCGAATTGGGCCTAAACAATGGGCCCAAAACTAAATTACAATAAAAGCAACTCCTAAATTAAAAATACAATCTTCACTTCAACACATATCCTCAACTTTCATAATGCCCAAAATGCCATTGATGCCAAATGTGATCTGAAAATGATAATAGATTTAATCAGGCCAAATAATCCCAAATAAACTCATTTTAGGAATATTAGTCCAATAAAGTCTAAAACACTAAACCATGTGAAACAAAATCAATTAGGCACCAAGAATCATCAATCATGCTAAATTAAGGTTATGAATAGTGTATAATATATTGTTCATCAAATACCCCACACTTAACCTTTTGCACTTCTGGGTAGGGATGACAACGGGTACGGGCGGACAAAGGTAGTAACTACCTGCTACCCGTTTTGAAATTTAGGGTTATTACCCGTACCCGTACGGGTACCCATTTGCGAGTATTTCTGGGTACCCACGGGTATAGTGGGTGCCCACGGGTTTCTGCATTATCAACAAATTTGTAATTCCTACTCAACCATAGAGGGTGTTGGACTATTGGGTGTACCACCAAATTCAATAATATAAATTCAACAATTCTTTCGTAACATTGTAGAGTAATCATAAAAATTCAATTGTTCATTCAAATTTTAAAATTTAAACTACTTTCAAAATATTAAGTCTTCAACAAAATGAATGAACAAAGAACACATGTAAGTCACAGAGAACTTAAAATACAAGAATTAAAGAGAGAGAAACACATATAATACTATTTGAAAATGCATATACATGTGCTTGAAAATGTTCTGAAATAGTAGCAACTTAATCTCTTCAATCCTATGCCTAAGAGAAAGAAACACGTTGCTGCCTCTCCTCGCCGACTCACCGCTGCTGCCTCTGTTCAAACTGGTTTTAGGTTTGAGACTTTTAGGGAATGAGAACGTGAAATTAGGTTTTAGGGAAGGGGGTAAATGGGTTAGGGAATATGGTTTTGTGTTTTCAGGGAAGTGTAAAAGTGAAAGTATTTTTTGAAGGGTAATATGATAATTACACAAATACCGGGTACCTGCGGGCATGGGTACCACAATACCCGTGCCCACCCGTATGTGTTACGGTTATTTTAAAAAACTCATTTGTGAAATCCGTGGTACCCGTTTGTGACCCGTAACCATGCCCGTGCGGATTTTACCCGCGAGTATGGACTTTTTTGCAATCCCTACTCCTGGGCAAAATCAAGAAATAAGGCTATGCTAACCCTATACCAAAGTGAGTTATGCAAGAAGATCACAAAAACTAGAAAATGAAACACCTAAGAAAATCACATACTTCACAATGAAATCTAGGAAATGCAATGAAATAGGCAAAATCAAACATACAAGAGTAAAAGAATCAAATCAAGATATCCATGAACATCATCCAATGAATTCAAGTATGCTACGAAACCAATCAAACCAAGAGGTGAGTCACAACAATTATAGAACCTCACAAGATATGCTCTCTAAAGTGTTTACACTCATGTGTCTTAGGTTGTAAGTGTTTACACTCAAAGCACTTCATAAAAACAAACTCAACAATATGCTTGACAAGCCTCTAACATCACCATCATAAGCACATGCACATAAAGATCAAAATGA
>NW_017720767.1:0-1704 GCF_001865875.1 Lupinus angustifolius | reverse complement strand
AATTGGGTCATTACTTTACTTAACTGCAAGTCGACCTGATATCATGTTTAGTGTATGCATGTGTGCGAGATTTCAATCATCACCTAAAGAATCACATTATGTAACTGTTAAAAGAATCATGAGATATTTAAAAGGAACAACTAACATGGGATTATGGTATCCTCGGGATGCCTCACTATCCTTGGTGGGTTATTCCGATTCCGATTTCGCTGGATGTAAATTGGATCGGAAAAGCACTAGTGGTACTTGTCACTTGTTGGGCAGTTCATTAGTAGCTTGGCACAACAAAAATCAAGCCTGTGTTGCTTTGTCCACCGCCGAAGCGGAATACATTGCCGCTGGTGTGTGTTGCGCTCAAATCCTTTGGATGAAGCAGCAACTTAAGGACTTTGGTCTTAAACTCGAAAAGATCCCAATAAAATGTGATAATACAAGTGCCATTAACCTATCCAAGAATCCCGTTTTGCATTCTAGAACAAAGCATATAGAAATTAGACATCATTTTTTGCGTGATCATGTACAAAAAGGTGACTGCGTTCTTGAATTTGTGGAAACATCTAAACATTTATTTTCACCAAGCCCCTTCCCAGGGATACTTTCTATGTTCTAAGGAGAGAACTTGGAAATCTTAATGAACAATATCTTGATTAAAATTGTTTAGTTGTTTGCATTATTGTCTTACCTCTATATGTCTATATGCCTCGTGTTTAAAATGATATATGTTGAAATGCAAAAATATATCTCTTGATTGACTCTTTTTGTGATTATAAATGTCTCGATTAATCCGTTTCAATGCATGCTTAAGTCTTAAAGAGTTGAAACCATTCTGCTGCCTGAAAATTAATTTTTACCGTGTTTAATCGATTAAACACATGTTGTTAATCGATTACCTGGGCATCAGCTTTTTGAAAATTCAAATTTTACATTGGTTTAATCGATTAAACCTGCCCGTTAATCGATTAAAACCAGTATTTTAAAGGCAGGCCGCAGCTCGGTTTTACACTTGTTCGGCATTTTCTCAACCTCCTTTATGCTTTGAGTCTCTGAATCAGTAACCCAACTAATCCAAGTGCACTAAGGTAGGAAAAACCTCATCCTAACCCTCTCAAACCATCTCAAACCATCAAGAAATCGCACTTTATCATCCTCATTCCACCCCGTTCCCAATTTTCCACCACATCAAACCCTAGGTTAAGTTTGCCTAAATCCTTCTCTGCTCATTCAACATCAATTCGGGTTCAACAATTACAATGGAGCAAGGTCGCACAAAAAGGGTCAAGACTACAGCTAACCGTGTAAGAAGAAGGGAAGCCGGTTCACCTTCCACTCGGAACCGTGGTGACCCTTATTACTCACTCATTGTGCAAGAAACCCATTTGGCAAAATTCCAAGGTCGCAAACCCACGTACATAAGGTATGTCGATTTAACCTTGTTGACGGAACATAACTTTAGTTTCCCGCATGATATGGAGGCTTAGGGAGCCGTTCAATTTTTGGAACTAAAGGGACAAGTTTGCCATGCTCTAGTTAGGGAATTTTATGCGAATTTTAGATATAAGGATGGAAAGTACTGGTCTATGATTTCTGGTAACTTGTTTGAGCTTAATGATAATCTGTTTATGAATGTTGGCGGTTTATCATCTTCTGGTTATGGTATAGGGGATTGTTCTTGGGTTAAGGACAACTTTGATCCTGTTGAGGTCT
>NW_017720766.1:0-638 GCF_001865875.1 Lupinus angustifolius | reverse complement strand
ACCAATTTCAGGAGTTGAGGAATATGATTCAATCTACTGCTGAAGCTCAGAATGCTATGTTTTGTTCAGAATTTCAGAAGTTATCTGTGCTTATCCGGGGTGACCAGAACATTGCTATTCCTGATGATCAGATTGACCATCCTCCGCCTCAACCATAGTTTAGAAGACTTTAGACCTAGGCCATCTTACCCTTAGGTTTATTTCTTCTTTATGGCACTTTCTGGATTTAGTTGTTGTTTCTGTTTTCAGGACTTATTTTTTTTTATCTGTCCTTGACTGACTCATTATGGTTTGTAACATTTCTTGACTTCTTTGACTCTATATGCTATGCCATTATTTTGTTTTGTTATAATTATGTCGAATAGCCTATTTGATTTCGTGAATGGTTCTTGATCATATGAGATTTTATGTTGATAACATTGCTTACTATTTGATTAAATCTTGTATGTCGTTCTCTTTTCCTATTGGCTATTTCTTTTGTCTAAACAAGCGCATTTGTTCAATTTACCCAAAAATAAAACAGGTTAATTGTTAAATCCCAAATTAATTCATTAACTTTGTTTTATGCTTAACTCATATCTCTGCCTCATTTTTTGACCTGGGTTATCTTTTTGATAATGTCAAAAGGGGGAGAAAGG
>NW_017720765.1:0-654 GCF_001865875.1 Lupinus angustifolius | reverse complement strand
GTTTGGAGTGGGGAATCCGAATTTAACCCCTCCAACACACATAAACCGAATTGGGCCTAAATAATGGGCCCAAAGCCAAATTACAATAAAAAGAACTTCTAAATTAAAAATACAATCTTCACTTCAACACATATCCTTGACTTCCATAATGCCCAAAATGCCATTGGTGCCAAATGTGATCTGAAAATGATAATAGATTTAATCAGGCCAATTAATCCTAAATTAACTCATTCTAGGAATATTAGTCCAATAAAGTCTAAAACACTAAACCATGTGAAACAAAGTCAATTAGGCACCAAGAATCATCAATCATGCTAAATTAAGGTTATGAATAGTGTGTAATATATTGCTCATCAAATACCCCCACACTTAACCTTTTGCACTCCTGGGCAAAATCAAGAAATAAAGCTATGCTAACCAATATGCACCATAGTGAGTCATGCAAGAAGATCACAATAACTAGAAACCTAAGAAAATCACATATTTCACAATGAAATCTAGGAAATGCAATGAAATGGGCAAATTTAAACACGCAAGAGTAAAAGAATCAAATCAAGATATCCATGAATATCATCTAATGAATTCAAGTATGCCACGAAACCAATCAAACCAAGAGGCGAGTCACAACAATGATAGAATCTCACAAGATATACT
>NW_017720764.1:0-679 GCF_001865875.1 Lupinus angustifolius | reverse complement strand
AAGATCAAAATGACTTTTCAAGGTTGTAATGGGGCCAAGGACAAGGTAGGATAAATATGGGATATGTAGGTAAAACCAAATGGAATATAGGAGCAATGGGGAATAGGTAAAAAGTAAGCAAAAATCAAACCAAAATAAGACCAAATCTCAAATTCCAATCTTCTTTGCCTTACTCAACCTTTTATTCACTTTTGTTTTTCTTTTTGTTGTTTTTCTTTTTCATTTTCGTTCTTTTTTTTTATTTTTAAAGAACACTTATGTACACAATTGTATTAACCAACATTAAGACATAACCAAGAATTCCCAAGATTTGAAGAACAATGTACCTTTTCTTACTTAATACCCATTCCCAAAACAATTCCAAAGATCCAAAATTCCCTAAGGTTAGGACAATCATGGTTTTTCACTTATAAGCTTGTAATGAGCTAAGTAACAATGAAAGAAGTAAAAGTCTCAAAGGGGCTATCAAAGGATAAATTCATTCAAGGTAGGCTTATATGGCTAAGTGGCTTATTCAAAAGAAATGCCTAGATCACTTCAATATATGCATGTGAATATCAAATATCAACAAGAAACAAGTCAAGTTCTAGAGTGCAAGTAATCAAGAGTGCAACCACACATGAAAGAATATTAGATGGCATACAGCAATCCATCCACAATTAAGGCTCAAATTCTCACA
>NW_017720763.1:0-478 GCF_001865875.1 Lupinus angustifolius | reverse complement strand
GAGGATGAGGATAGGATGAGGACGAGAATGAGGATGAGGATAGGATGAGGAGTAGAATGAGGATGAGGAAGAGGATGAGGATAGGATGAGGATAAGAATAAGGATGAGGATAAGGATAGGAGAAGGACGATGATGAGGAATTGGAAGAGGATGAGGATGAGGCTAGGATGAGGATGAGGATGAGAATGAGGTTGAGAATGAGAATGAGGATAGAGGAGGATGAGAATGATGATAGGATGAAGAAGAGGATGAGGATGAGGAAGAGGAAAGGATAAGGACGAGAATGAGAATGAGGATAGGATGAGGATGAGGAGTACGATAGGATGAGGACGAGAACGAGGATGAGGATAAGGATAAGGAAACGATGAGGAAGAGGATGAGGATGAGGATAAGGAAACGATGAGGAAGAGGATGAGGATAAGGAAACGATGAGGAAGAGGATGAGGATAAGGAAACGATGAGGAAGAGGATGAGGATA
>NW_017720762.1:0-313 GCF_001865875.1 Lupinus angustifolius | reverse complement strand
GGAAGAGGATGAGGATAGGATGAGGATAAGAATGTGGATGAGGATAAGGATAGGAAGAGGACGAGGATAAGGAATTGGAAGAGGATGAGGATGAGGTTAGGATGAGGATGAGGGTGAGGATGAGGATGAGAATGAGAATGAGGATTGAGGATGATGAGAATGAGGATTGGATGAAGAGGAGGATGAGGATGAGGAAGAGGAAAGGATAAGGACGAGAATGAGAATGAGGATAGGATGAGGATGAGGAGGAGGTAAGGATGAGGACGAGAATGAGGATGAGGATGAGGATAGGATGAGGATGAGAATGTGGAAG
>NW_017720761.1:0-349 GCF_001865875.1 Lupinus angustifolius | reverse complement strand
GAACCACGTTCTTGTGGCAAATAGCACCCGGCTTATCAACATCCTTGTTTTGGCGCCTCCACCTTCATACCTTTAACCACCTTCTTTTATCTTATAATTCCTTGCTGCCTAAACACATTCATCAAAAAAATACCCATAGAAACCGTGGGTTCAAGGACACCAAACAAGATAGATCATTGTAAACAAGGATCTCCTGAAGAGGTTCTCATCAAGTGGTATTTAGAGCTAAGGTTCTTGCTTGGTGTGTCAAAATTTTCTTCTTGTTGGCCGTGAGTTACATTGTCTTTTCCTACATCCCAAAAACAAAAACCAAAAACAAAAGTGTCATAGTTTTTCTTTCTAGCCGTGA
>NW_017720760.1:0-4745 GCF_001865875.1 Lupinus angustifolius | reverse complement strand
GATGAGGATGAGGACGAGGATAGGATGAGGACGAGGATGAAGATAGGATGACGACTAGTCCCAAAAACAAAGTGTCTTCAGGTGTCCAAACCGAAACCAAAAAGTCCCAAAAACAAAGTGTTAAGTGTCAAAACCGAAAATCAAAAAGTGTCCAAATTTTCATACACAAAACCGTGTCACAGTTCTTGTTAAGTTGGGTGTTTTTCTTTCACAATTAAGTGATTCTGCCTTGGTTCATTCAAGAAGCCGTGGAGGAGAAGTGAGTGTGAGTGAAACACAAGTGAGTTTGAGAGTTACATCTTCTACCAAATACTCGAGTGAAACACAAAGTGAGGTTGAGAGAAAATGTGTAGTGAAAGTGGGAGTCCAATCATGTCTCCTAGGTCAGCAACACTTTTTGCTAGGATGACAACACAATTTGAGACTCTAAGAAGAGAAATGGAACAAATGAGAATAGAAAATGATAGGAGGTTTGGATACCATGAAAATGGTTATTCAAGTGAGGAGGAAGGAGGAAGAAGGAGAGCAAGGAGAGGGGCACGAAGGGAGGAAAGACTTGAGGGAGTTAAAATAAAGGTTCCCACCTATATTGGGAAGAATGACCCGAAGGCTTATTTAGAATGGGAACTTAAGATGGAGCAAGTGTTTGAATGTAGTTCTTACCAAGAGAGTAAGAAGGTAAAGGTGGCTGCTCTTGAGTTCAAGGAGTATGCCTTGATTTGGTGGGATCAACTCAATAAGGAGAGAAGGAGGGCTGGAGCCGAGGCTATTAACACTTGGGTGGAAATGAAAGTGTTAATGAGGAGGAGATTTGTCCCTAGTTCATACCAAAGGGATATCCACAACAAACTCCAAAGACTCACTCAAGGGTCTAAGAGTGTGGATGAATATTTAAAAGGAATGGAATTAGCTTTGCTAAGGTCCAACTTTGAGGAGGATAGGGAGGCTACAATGGCAAGGTTCTTGCATGGTCTAAACCAAGAAATTGAAGATGTTTTTGAGCTTCAACACTATGTTGAATTAGATGACTTGGTTCAAAAAGCCATGAAAGTGGAGCAACAACTTAAGAGGAGAAAATCAAAATTTTCCTCAAGTTCTAATTCAAAGTTTCAAAGTTCCAAATGGGTGGATAGAACCAAGAAGGAGGGAGTATCATTCAAAGGTAGTGCATCAACTACCAAAGAAGCCGTGGCCACAGCCAAGGCAAAAAACCAATGGGTTCTAATCAAAGGAGCCGAGATGTAAAATGCTTCAAGTGCTTAGGCCTTGGACATATTGCTTCTCAATGTCCTACAAGGAGAACTATGATCATAAGAAATGGGGAAGTGGAGTCTCAATCCGAGAACTCTAGTGATGAGGAGGAAGATGATCATGAGGAGGAAAGTGTTACCATTCCCGAAGGTGACTTGTTCATGGTGAGGAGGCTCTTAGGAAGCCAAATCAAGGAGGAGGATGCAAGTCAAAGAGAAAACATCTTTCACACAAGATGTATTGTGGATGGTAAGCTATGTTCACTAATTATTGATAGTGGAAGTTGTGCTAATGTGGTTAGTGCAAGATTGGTGTCAAAACTTAATCTTGTGACTAAGTCACATCCCACTCCTTACCGTTTGCAATGGTTAAGTGAAGTTGGGGAAATGATTGTCAATAAACAAGCTGAAATTTATTTTTCAATTGGGAAGTACATGGATTCGGTTGTGTGTGATGTGGTGGACATGGATGCTAGCCATTTGCTCTTGGGCCGTCCATGGCAATATGACAAGAAAACCACACATGATGGCCGAACTAACAAGTTTTCTTTTGAGCACCAAAACCGCAAGGTTGTGCTATCACCTTTGTCTCCTAAGCAAGTGAGTGAGGATCAAAAAAAATTGAGATAAAAGATTGAGTTGGAGAGAAAAGAAAGGGAGAGATAAAATTTGAGTGAAAAGCCAAGTGAAAATAAAATCAAAATGAGTGAAAAGAAAATCAAAATGAGTGAAAAGAAAGACACAAGCAAAAGCAAAAAGAGTGAGATGACAAAAAAGAAGAGTTATATGGCAACAAAAGGAGAGATAAAGCAAGCTTTGATTTCAAAGCAACCATTATACCTACTCTTTAGTAGGGAGTTTTGCCTAACTTCTAACCCTTCTAATGAAGGAAGTTTGCCTATGTTTGTTGAAAATCTTTTGCAGGAATTTGGTGATGTCTTTCCAAAGGAAGTACCTCACGGGTTGCCACCATTGAGGGGTATTGAGCATCAAATTGATCTCATACCGGGTGCATCTTTGCCTAATAGGCCAGCCTATAGGTGTAACCCAACCGAGACCAAAGAAATCCAACACCAAATTGAGGAATTGATGGAAAAGGGATGGGTTCAAGAGAGCCTAAGTCCTTGTGCGGTTCCAATCATATTGGTACCCAAAAAGGATGGTACTTGGAGGATGTGCACTGATTGTAGAGCCGTAAATAACATAACGGTAAAGTATAGACATCCTATCCCTAGACTAGATGATATGTTGGATGAATTGTATGGAGCCACAACTTTTTCAAAAATCGATTTAAAAAGTGGCTACCATCAAATTCGGATCCGAGAAGGTGATGAATGGAAAACAGCTTTTAAAACTACTTATGGTTTATATGAGTGGCTTGTTATGCCATTTGGGCTAACCAATGCCCCAAGCACTTTCATGCGTTTAATGAATCATGTTTTAAGAGAATTTTTGGGTAAATTTGTGGTGGTTTACTTTGATGATATCTTAATTTACTCCAAAACTTTAGATGAGCATCATGAACATCTAAAGGCTGTTTTGATTGTTTTGAGAAAAGAAAAGTTGTATGCCAATATGGAAAAATGTACTTTTTGTGTGGATCATGTGATTTTTCTTGGGTTTAAAATTAATGCTAATGGGGTCCATGTGGACCAAGAAAAGATTAAGGCCATTCAAGATTGGCCAACTCCCAAAACCGTGACTGAGGTTAGGAGTTTTCATGGATTAGCAAGCTTCTATAGGAGGTTTGTTAAAGATTTTAGCACCTTGGCTTCACCCCTAAATGAACTTGTTAAAAAGAATGTTGTTTTCCATTGGGGTGAAAGACAAGAAGAGGCCTTTAACCAACTTAAGGCCAAACTTACTAGTGCACCTGTTTTATTGCTTCCAAACTTTGCTAAATCTTTTGAGTTAGAATGTGATGCTTCTAACATTGGAATTGGAGCTGTGTTAATGCAGGAAGGTCATCCTATTTCTTATTTCAGTGAGAAGTTAAGTGGGGCAGCCCTTAATTACTCCACCTACGATAAGGAATTGTATGCCTTGGTAAGGGCACTACAAACTTGGCAGCATTACCTACTCTCTAAGGAGTTTGTGATTCATAGTGATCACGAATCCCTTAAGTATCTTAAGGGCCAAGGTAAGTTAAACAAGAGACATGCAAGATGGGTAGAGTTCTTGGAACAATTCCCATATGTGGTGAAACACAAGAAAGGCAAGGCCAATGTGGTGGCCGATGCCCTTTCTAGGAGGCATACTTTGCTTTCCACTTTGGAGACCAAACTATTTGGTCTAGAATGCATAAAGGAGCAATATGAACATGATAAAGACTTTTCACAAATATATGCTTCTTGTGTGCATTCGGCCCATAATGGATATTTTAGGCACAATGAATTTTTATTCAAAGAAAAACAATTGTGTGTGCCTAAAAGCTCCATTAGGGATGTTTTGGTAAGGGAATCCCATGAGGGGGGTCTTATGGGGCACTTTGGTGTACAAAAGACTTTAGACATGTTGAAAGAACACTTTTATTGGCCACGTATGAAACAAGACGTGCAAAACTTTTGCGAAAAATGCATAACATGTAAAAAGTCTAAGTCAAGGATCATGCCACATGGCCTTTACACCCCATTAACCGTCCCAGATTCACCTTGGATGGATATATCCATGGACTTTGTTTTGGGGCTGCCCAAGACAAAGAAAGGCAATGATTCAGTCTTTGTGGTTGTTGATAGATTTTCAAAAATGGCACATTTTATTCCATGTAGAAAGATTGATGATGCTAATCATGTTGCTGACTTATTTTTCAGGGAAGTGGTAAGACTCCATGGAATACCACAAAGCATAGTGAGTGATAGGGACGCCAAGTTCCTTAGTCACTTCTGGAGGACCCTGTGGGGGAAGCTTGGCACTAAGCTCCTCTTTTCAACTACTTGCCATCCCCAAACGGATGGGCAAACTGAAGTAGTGAATAGGACTCTTTCCACCCTCTTAAGGACCATAATAAAAAAGAATTTAAGGTCATGGGAGGAGTGTTTACCTCATGTTGAGTTCGCATACAATAGAGCAACTCATAGCACTACTGAATTTTCTCCTTTTGAAATTGTCTATGGTTTTAAGCCACTAACACCTCTTGATTTGTTGCCTATTCCTAATGAATCTATTTTGAAGCACAAGGATGGATGGGCCAAAGCAGAATATGTTCAACAATTACATGAGCAAGTCAAGATTCAAATTGAGAAAAAGAACGCAAGCTATGCAAAATATGTATAAAGATTGATGATGCTAATCATGTTGCTGACTTATTTTTCAGCGAAGTGGTAGGACTCCATGGAA
This sequence comes from Lupinus angustifolius, assembly GCF_001865875.1. Taxonomy (NCBI): domain Eukaryota; kingdom Viridiplantae; phylum Streptophyta; class Magnoliopsida; order Fabales; family Fabaceae; genus Lupinus; species Lupinus angustifolius. The sequence continues at coordinate 159 of NW_017720760.1, read as the reverse complement.
TACCACAAAGCATAGTAAGTGATAGGGACACCAAGTTCCTTAGTCACTTCTGGAGGACCCTATGAGGAAAGCTTGGCACTAAGCTCCTCTTTTCAACTACTTGTCATCCCCAAACGGATGGGCAAACTGAAGTAGTGAATAGGACTCTTTCCACCCTCT
>NW_017720759.1:0-704 GCF_001865875.1 Lupinus angustifolius | reverse complement strand
TCAACCTCTTAATTCTCAAAAGCAACTGGACATACAGAAATGCATGGATTCACACCACAAGACTTAAGTAAATGAAAGTATGAGAGAAAATGCCCAAGCCTAAGCAAAACCTAAAAGTCAAAGAGAAACATGCATCAACAAAACCTACAATCTACAATAGTCTCCCCCCACACTTAAACTACACATTGTCCCAATGTAGCACAATCAGAAAATCCAGACATACATATCAATCAATGGAATTGGACAAGTGCAATAATAATTAGAGAAGAGAAAGAAAAACTCCTTGATTCATGGAGGGAGGAAAGTGGGTTCAACCAATGAGTCCTCCTCCACAAGTTCATCCACTAAGGAAGGATTTGTGAGGAAAGGCTTGAGGCGATGCCCATTAACCTTGAAGCTCTTATCTGTGGATTCACCTTTGATTGCTACAACATCATAATAAAACACATTAGTAACAACAAAAGGACCAATCCACCTAGAACGAAGCTTACCACTCATGAGTCCAAGCCTAGAGTTGTAAACAATACTTTTTGACCAACCAAAAATTCCTTTCTAGAAATCAAGTTATCATGGAATCTTTTGGTCTTCTCTTTATAGAACTTAGAGTTCTCATAGGCTTATAAGCGGATCTCATCAAGTTCATTTAATTGGAGCTTTCTTTCTTCACCAGATTGATCAAGAGCCAAGTTACAAGTTTTCACAAC
>NW_017720758.1:0-206 GCF_001865875.1 Lupinus angustifolius | reverse complement strand
CTGCTCACAAGTGCTACAAATCCTCCGCGCATCTTTGAAGATGGTGGGCCAATAAAATCCAGTGTCAAGCACCTTTCGTGCTGTCCTTTGGGTACCAAGATGGCCACCCACTGTAGAAGAGTGACAAAACTGAAGGACTGACTCAATCTCATGATCTGGAATGCATCTTCTAGTAACCTGGTCAGTACACAATCTCCACAAATAGG
>NW_017720757.1:0-799 GCF_001865875.1 Lupinus angustifolius | reverse complement strand
AATAAGACCTAAACTTATCCAGAGCAAATACAATAACTAAATGCTCTTTTTCAGTTGTGGTGTAATTTGCTTACGCAACATCTAAAGTCCTAGAAGCATAATTAGAAGCATCACACATCAACTCAAAAGGGACTGTCCAATCAGGTGCCTGGATAATAGGAGTGGTGGTCAAGGCTGTGTTGAGGCAATCAAATGCCTCCATACATCTCTCATCAAAATCAAATACCACCTCCTTTTGCAATAGGTTGGATAGTGGAAGAGCTTTCTTGCTAAAATCTTTAATGAAACTACGATAGAAACCTGCATGACCAAGAAAAGAACGAACCTCTCGCACGCAAGAGGGGTAAGGCAATTGTGAAATAACATCTATCTTGGCAGGGTCTACCCCGATTCCCCTATTTGAGATCACATGCCCCAAAACTATGCCTTGCTCTACCATGAAATGATATTCTTTGTAATTCAGAACAAGGTTAGTTCTGATGCATTTATGAAGAAATCTATCTAGACTATCCAAACATGCATCAAATGAAGATCCATAAACTATGAAATCATCCATAAATACCTCTATGCAATTATCTAAAAAATCACAGAAAATGCTCACCATACACCGCTGGAATGTACCAGGGGCGTTGCATAGGCCAAAAGGCATCCTCCTATTGGCAAAAGTGCCAAAGGGGCAGGTGAATATGGTCTTGTCCTGATCCTCAGGAGCAATATGGATCTGGAAGTACCCAGAAAAACCATCAAGAAAACAGTAATGAGATTACCTGCTAAGTGCTCAAGCATCTGATCAATAAAT
>NW_017720756.1:0-1339 GCF_001865875.1 Lupinus angustifolius | reverse complement strand
CTTCCAAGAGTATCATGTGCATGCACATGGATGGGCTAATACCAGGAATATCAGCTAATGTCCAACCAATTGCCTTCTTATGTTTCTTCAACACTTGCAACAACTTCTCCTCTTGATCAACATCAAGGGAGGTGGAAACAATAACAGGAAGCTTCTCATCATCCTCTAAGTAAGCATACTTGAGGTTTTCAGGCAAAGGTTTAAGCTCTAATACAGGTGCCTGCAAAACAGATGGAACCAAAGTAGTACACATAGATTATGCAGCTTGTACCTGGACAAGTAAATCAGATTGTTGTGTGATGTCTGCTGTAATTGAGTTAGTGCAATCTGATTCTACAACATTTGTATCAACAGAAATATGCAGAAACTCATCAATACAAGAATTACACATTTCAGAATCAGTGCATGTATGTGTACCTGGACAAGTAAATCAGATTGCTGTATGATGTCTGCAGCAATTGGGTTAGTGCAATCTGATTCTACAACATTTGGATCAACAGAAATATGCAGAAACTCATCAATACAAGAATTATACATTTCAGAATCAGTGCATGTATGACAAGTGTATGAGTCTATCAATGACATAGAATCAAAATCATTAAGGAAATCACAGATATGCTCATTAGTTAACTCATCAAGTAAATCAATATGAAACACATAATGGTCCTCAGAGGGATGCTTCATTGCATCAAAAATATTGAATCGGACCACAATATCACCAAACTCCATAGATAATGTTCCAGCATGGACATCTATCTTGGTTCGGGCTGTTCTAAAAAATGGCCTCCCCAAAATGATAGGAACTGTGTTACGGGAGGATCTCTCTTCCATATCGAGAATATAAAAATCAGCAGGAAAAATAAGTTCACCAACCCGAACCAAGACATCCTCTATCAAACCGGCAGGGTAAGTAGTACTTCTGTTTGCTAATTGAATGACTGTTAGGTATCAGTGGCTAAAATACACCTAGAATGGGGGGGGTTGAATAGATGTAGCGGTCAGAGTATCCGCTTTTCGCAAACAACAAATAATGCTAAAATAACCCCAGATTAATCGATTAACAGCGAAAGAATAATCGATTAACGCAAGCAACTTAATCGATTAAAATAACTCAGATTACACAAACAGATTCGGTTTCTTGCACGACAAGCAACTGAGATCAAAGCAAATATACAGAGCTAACAGATATATCAGAGTTACAAAAGTATAGAAACAAATTATTACAATTAAAACAACTACACAAAGTAATTGATTAAATCAATAAAGAGAGAGAGGGAAAGAAAAGCGTGCAACACAATTTTTATCCTGGTTCGTTTGCGGGTCCACTTGCAAACTACAT
>NW_017720755.1:0-1137 GCF_001865875.1 Lupinus angustifolius | reverse complement strand
AAGTAGGCAGAGATATGTAGTTAAACATAAAACGAAGTTAATGAATTAATTTTGGGATTTAACTATTAACCTGTTTTATTTTCGGTGGCTTGAACAAATGCTCTTGTTTAGACAATAAAATAACTAAAAGGTAGAGTGAACAGCATACAAGATTTACCATATCAAATAGCAATAAGCATAATAAGCAATGTAGTGCAATAACCAGCTTAATTTATGCACCAGAAAATCTCATATGATCAAGAACCATTCAGATAACCAAATAAGCTATTTTGACATAATTAAACGCAGAATTAAACACGTAGCATAAAGAGTAAAAATATCCAACAACCATATAAACCATAAAAATGTCAAACAGAGACAAAAAAAGCACAAATAAGTCTCGAAACAGTAACAACAACTGAGTCCATAAAGTGCAATAAAGAAGAAATAAACCTAAGGGTAAGGTATCCTAGGTCTAAAGTCTTCTAAACAATGGTTGAGGTGGAGGAAGATCAATCTCATCATCAAGAATAGCAACAATCTGGTCACCCCTGATTAGCATAGACAACTTCTGAAATTCAGAATAAAACAGTGCATTTTGAGCTTCAGCTGTAGAGCGAATGAAGGCATTCTGAGCTTCGGCTGTTGATTGAATCAGATTCCTCACGGTTTGATATTGGTTGTCAGAAGAAGCAGTTTGTCGTTCTTCGTACTATTCCATACCAGAAAAGTACAAGTCCTTCAATCCTTGAAAGTGAAGATCCATGCGGTTGTTGAGCCTTTGTTCCATAGCCTCCATCTGAGCCATACCAAAAACAGAATCATGTGATGCTGTCCTAGAGGGCTCCCCCTGATTAGTAGCATTCTGATCACCCATGCCACCCTGATCATCGTCACTGGACACCTCCGGATCAATAGTAGTATAGTCCTCCTGGTATTGCCAAGTAGTACCTTACTTGTAGATACCCATCTTATGAATCAGACTCTCCCCAACCAGATGATCCTTATCAGTATACTCAACAATAATTGTGTCAGAAACGTCAATATGCAAATAATCCACAATCCGTGAGATAAAGATACTGTAGGGGAGCAGCTTTGATTGCGACAGAGAAACACTATTCATAATCTTTAATATTTCCTCAGGCCAGTTAATCATCA
>NW_017720754.1:0-3374 GCF_001865875.1 Lupinus angustifolius | reverse complement strand
TAAAATGGGTCACCACGGTCCCGAGTGGAGGATGAGCCAGCTTCCGGTCTTCTTCCACGATTGGCAGGAGTTTTGAACCTTTTGGGCGACTTTGCTCCATTGTTATGCAGAAACCGAATTGATGTTAGACCAAAACAGAGAAGGAATGTGGCAAACCTAACCTAGGGTTTTGATTTGGGGAAAACGGGATTGAAGTGAAATATGGATGAAATTGGAGATTCTAGGAGATTAGAGAGAGTTAGGGGTGAGGTTTATCTAGATTAATGCACTTGGGTCAGTTGTGTCACAATTTCAGAGACTCAAAAGCAAGAGGAAATGGAGAAAAATGCCGAAAAAGCGTGAAATTGAAGTGCTGTCTGCACTTAAGGTGCTGGTTTTAATCGATTAACGGGCATGGTTAATCGATTAAAATCATATGAAAAATGATTTTTCAAAAACTGATGTCCAGGTAATTAATTAACGCTAATGGTTAATCGATTAAACACGGTAAAAAAAGTTTTTAACAAGCAAAACGGTTTCAACTCTTTGGGTCTTATGCATGCATTCTAACGGATTAATCTAAACATATGTAATCACAAGAAAAGAGGTTATCATGAGATATTATTTTGCATTTGCACAAATTTCAATTAAATCAAGATACTAATAAACATATAGAGGCAAGACATAAACTAAACACCTAGACAGTTTTAATCAAGATATTGTTCAACAATAATTCCAAGTTCTCTCCTTAGAACATAAGAGATGACACAAGGATAACATTTCGTGATTATATGTGGAAGCTTATTACAACCTGCAAAACAGCTCAAACAACACTTTCTCCCCCTTTTGGCATGGTCAAAAAGCTATGACAAAGTATGATATCAATAGCCAAAAGCAAGGAAAAATATACACAAAATTCACTGGTCTTAATCGATTATGTAATCAAGGATAATCGATTAAGCAGTCTAAAAACAATTGAACAAGTGCACATTGTTTATCATTAATCGATTATTTTCATGGAGTTAATCAATTATTCATAATAAAGACATATTATGACAGAAATTAGTTGTGAGATATATCCATTTGTGTAAGTTTTGACATGTAGTGCATAGAATGATTAATGGTTTTGGTTATATCACATACAGAGCATAGTAACCATTCAATAGAAGAGATACACAGCTAGATAAAATCAAAGTCACACGCAATAATTGAAACATAATCCAAGTTAATAACACAGTTTTACGAGACATTACAAAATAAGTACATCAAGTACATAAGTATTTCAAAAGAAAACAACAAAATACAACCAACATCAAAATACAATCCCCAAAGCAGACACACACACCCTACACTCTAGAAAATCCTATCTAGGCTATTCTTGAGGTGATGGTTGTGATGAGCCATGTGTGGCACACATAATGAAGATGATGAGTTCAAGGTCTTCGGACAACCTCTGTTGTGGCTGCTGGAATTCAGCTGCCATGGAGTCTCTCATAGAATGAAAATGACCATCAATACGTGCATTGAGGCGCTGTTCCATAGAATCCAAGTAAGCAAGCCCAAAAGATGGTTCCTGAGGCTCAACATATGCCGCGGTTTGTGGTTGCTCGAGGTTTGGCTCACTAGGAATCTCAGCATTGTCTTCATTTGGTAAGTTTTCATTCACTTTGGCATTGTGATCCTCTTCATATTTCCATTCATTTCCATACTTGTAAATGCCCATCTTGTGAATAAGATTGTCACCTACAAGGTGCTCTCGAGAGTTTGTAGTCAAGGTGTCCACATCTGACGTGTTGAGTTCGTAGTAGTCAATGGCACAGGAGATGAAAATCCCATAGGCTAGAAACCTTGATGAAGATGAAGCTATGACATTCATAATTTTCAAGATTTCCGAAGGCCAGTTTAGAGCAATGCCTTCCTTTTTGGCGAACATGAGCTTGAGATCATTGATTGTAGGTTGAGCATGATTTGTATTTGTCTGAACTAAAATATATGCAATCAGATAATGTAAGAGCCAATTTTCAAGAGATAATAACCCAGCTTTGGTCAATTCTCCTTGTACAAACAAGTGAGGCCCTCTTATGCATGATTTGTACATCTCAACAACATCAAATAAGTCCATGACTCATTATTACAATCCCCTAAAATAGGGCCACCACTAGTTAGACCTCCAACTCCCATAAACAATTCCTCATCCAATTCTATCATTTTACCCATAACCATTGAAGAGAAAACCTCATCCTTATACCCAAAGTTGTTGTAAAATTCCTGAATGAGCGAAGGATAGATTTTACCTCTTAGTTCTAAAAACTTATTCGCTCCTTGGTTCTCTAATCCATGTGGGAATTAAAAACATTGTTCGACCAACCACTCCATATCCACATATCGGTTGTACGTGAAAGTGCAAAGTGTCAAGAATAGCAATAGCATGTCTTTGCCTATATTTTGATGAAGACAAGGTTATAACAAAGCTTGAAGATGGTTCAACAATCAATAGGCCTTATGCTCTTTTGGTCATGTCTAGACTAGGATATAAATTGAGTCTATAATCTAAGTAGTCTGGGATGTGTGTCGTAGTAAGTGAGTATAGGTTAGGTAAAGCTAAATGCTAGTCTCTTAAGCCATCTTAATTGAACTATCATATTCATGAGATACGTCATGTAGTTAATTGTATGTTCATGCATCTATCATACATGGTATATGTTCATATTAGGCATAATATAATTGGTAAAGCATGTATGTACATTGTGCATAACATATGAGAAGTTTACCATTTGAAACATATGCGTAAATGTTCCAGTTAATCGATTAACGTGGTAACTTAATCGATTAACCTAAATGCTTTTCTATTGAATATGTGTTTTCTGTTTTAACTGAATTCTGTGTCATTCTGTTGTCCTGTTAATCGATTAAATGGAAGCCTTAATCAACTAACTAGTCTGTTATGTATTATAACTGAAATCTGTTTTAGCTGTTTTAACTGCTTAACTGTTTAACTGTTTTTGCAACGAATGAAACCACTTATTCTCCATACTACAAATACAAGGCATTACTCAGAAACCCATAGCATTGCATTCTATTGTATAGGGCTGTTTAGAGAGCATTTTGCATACGTATTTTACTGTGTTTTTGCAAGAGAGTTGCATGTGTGAGAAGAGAGATTATGTTGTTTTAATTGCTGTAATATGCTTCCTGTTTTTGCATAATTTCGTATCGATTCTTATATTGCTCACATGATCATGCATTAGATTTTAATAGAAAGAAATCATTTGTATATTGATATTGATTAACTCATTCTGATATTGATGGCTTAAGTGATTAGTAAAAGGGTTAATCTTTGAGTCTTTATCTTGTAATATTTTAAGCATTATTGTGCTTAGTATACCTTGTTGTTT
>NW_017720753.1:0-237 GCF_001865875.1 Lupinus angustifolius | reverse complement strand
TCTGTAATTGAAAAGTTGGATATTTGTTTACTGCCATATACTTAATATCTGTGCATAAAATATCTGAATTATATTTGTTCAATTGTGCTTTAATTACAGTGCAATTTGCATGTCTCATCATTTTGTTCTGTGCAATAGTTAATCGTTTAAATCCTACTGTTAATCGATTAACTGGACTATTTTTCCAGCAGCTGGGTTTTGGTTCAAGAAGCGGTAATTGTTAACCGCTACACCTAT
>NW_017720752.1:0-1587 GCF_001865875.1 Lupinus angustifolius | reverse complement strand
TGGGTTCCACCAACCCCTTTGGCGGTGATGGCACATCCATTAACCGCCCTCCCGTATTCAGTGGCGAGGGTTACGCCTACTAGAAAGTCTGAATGAAAATATTCATTGAGACTATTGATTCGGATATTTGGGAATCCGTAATTAGTGGCCCTTTCGCCCCACTTCACTTAGTGGATGGCGAACCGAAAGAAAAGCCAAAAATCCTATGGACCGATGAGGAGCGCAAGAAGGTCTAGTTCAACCTTCGCGCCTAGAACATCATTACATCGGCCCTATCCTATGATGAATTATTTCGGGTGTCTCAATGTCAAAGTGCCAAGGAAATATGGGACACTTTAAAAGTGACTCACGAAGGCACTAGCGAAGTCAAGCGCGCCCGGTTAAATACGCTAACTCACAAATACGAATTATTTCGTATGCTACCGAGTGAATCAATCGGCGATATGCAAAAACGATTCACTCACATCATCAACCATCTTATCGCTATAGATAAGGTGTTCACTAAAGGAGAGCTCACTAATAAAGTCTTACCCTGTCTTGACAGGAGATGGCAACCTAAAGTAACAGCAATCATGGATTCCAAGGATCTAGACTCCATGCCTTTGGCAACACTCTCTGGAAAGCTTCAGGAGCATGAGATGGAGCTTGGGCGTCTGACAATGCATGAGGAGTCCGGTCGCAAAAATAAGGGAATCTCTCTCAAAGTTTCAACATCACAACCCATTGAAGAGATAGATAATGAAGACTTTGATTCATTGACGAGGAAACGCTAAACCTCCTAGTACGAAAATTTGGAAATTTCTTGAATAAGAAAGGTGGACTTAGACGATTCCAAAAGAAAGAAGCGCGAGAATCAACAAAGAAAGGCAAGACAAAAGAGCGCTTCACTTGCCATGAATGTGGTAAGCCAGGACACATGAAGTATGAGTGCCCTACTTATCTTAAAATAGTTGATTCAGAAAAGAGCGATCCTCGGGACTTCAAATCAAAGAAAGCCTACATCGTCTAGGATGTACCGGGGGAAGAAACAACATCAAGCACCTCGGATGAAGAGGAGACCATGAAGCTGTGCTTAATGACTATTACAGATGAGGCTTGCAGATCAGGTAGCAAGGATACTTCAGATGAGGTATACTCTGACACATCTTCTTCTTCTTCTGACTATCCCTCATATGAAATATTATATACTGCTTATGTTGAGATGCATGAAGAACTTAAAAAATTAGCAACGTTAAGTAACGAGAGAAAAAGAATAATTTTGTTAAACCAACAAAAAATAATTCAACTGCAGAAAGAATTAGATGAATTAAAAGGGAAAGAGAAACATTAGATCTAATTTTTTATTGCGCTTCATGTGATTGCTCAAATAATAATTTATGTCAAAATACTACTTGTGAGTCTTGCGAGGGCTTGAAAAACGAAAATTTTAAACTGAATGAAAAACTCGCAAAACTCACAAATAGTAAAAACCAATTAGACACTTCAGCAAAACAAGAAATATAGGTGACCATATAAGATTAGGATATGTTCACCCATCCCGTAAAAATAACCATATAGGAGACCTCTAACACGTCAATATAGAAATTC
>NW_017720751.1:0-1406 GCF_001865875.1 Lupinus angustifolius | reverse complement strand
GGCAACTCAACACACACAATCATCGAGAACGTTCTCTACGTAGAAGGTTTGGAACATAACTTATTGAGTATAAATCAAATATGCGACAAAGGTAACACTTTGTCTTTTGATTCTGACTATTGCATCATTCGTGATGAATTATCTAATAACGTTAAGTTTGTCGGGCATCGAGTAAATAATATCTATATGGTTAATCTGGAGGATGTGAAGTTTATCGGGCATCGAGTAAATAACATTTGGCTTTGTCATAGACGCGTCGCTCACATGCATGTGAAGCATTTAGAAAAATTATCGAAAAATAACTTAGTAATCGGTCTTCCAAAACTCGATTTTAAAACTCAAGATTCTTGTGACATGTGTCAGAAATGCAAACAAGTCAGGAACTCTTTTAATAAAAAGAATGTGATATCCACTACTAGACCATTGGAGCTTCTCCATATGGACTTGTTTGGACCATCACAAATTATGAGTTTTGGTGGAAGCTATTACGCCTTAGTTATTGTCGATGATTTTTCTGGATACACTTGGACCTTATTTCTAGCATCAAAGAGCGATGCCTATAAATCTTTTAAATATCTGGCCAAGCAAATCCAAAACCAGTCTAACCTAAAAATTATTTACATTCGATCCGACCATGGCGGAGAATTCGAAAATCATAAATTTAATAAATTTTGTGATAAACATTGTATTATGCATCAGTTCTCAGCACCTCGTACCCCTCAACATAATGGAGTTGTTGAGAGGAAAAATAGAGTTCTAGAAGAACTCGCAAGGATTATGCTAAATGAAAGCAAGGTCCCAAAGTATTTCTGGGCTGATGCAGTTCACACAGCATGCTATGTAATTAATAGAATATTACTTATACCTACTTCTTCAAAAACTCCTTATGAAATCTTTAAAGGTCGAACACCAAATATTGCTCATCTTCATGCTTTCGGTTGCAAATGTTTTATTTTGAATAACGGAAAAAGAATTTTAGGAAAGTTTGACTCAAAAGCTGATGAGGGCATATTTTTAGGATATTCATTACATAGCAAAGCATTGCGTGTGTTTAATAAATATTCCATGCAAGTAGAAGAGTCTATTCATGTCCATTTTGACGAATCTTCTCCAAAAGAGAAGAGAAAGGTCGTTTATGATGATATTTCAGGTACACTTGAAGAAGTACCATACCAGGACATAGAAGAAATCCAATAAGAAGCATAGCAAACAAAAACAGAGCAACATCAGGAAATGCCTATCGCGTGGAAAACTAAAAAGGATCATCCACTCTATAAGGTGCTAGGTGATATAACTACGGGAGTGGTAACTCATAGCTCCTTACGAAAATTTTGTAATTTTGTTGCATTCGTGTCTCCAATAGAGCCTAAGACCATCGATGAAGCCATCGAGGATGTACACTGGGG
>NW_017720750.1:0-603 GCF_001865875.1 Lupinus angustifolius | reverse complement strand
CCCAAACCAAAAGATCATCCTGTTATTGGCACCAGATGGGTCTTCCGTAATAAGCTAGACGAATCTGCCTTAATAATTAGAAATAAGGCTCGTCTAGTGGCCAAAGGCTACAACCAGGAGGAGGGCATCGATTATGATGAGACCTACGCTCCTGTAGCCAGACTTGAGGCCATTAGGATGCTCATGTCATTTGCATCAATCATGAACTTTAAAATTTTTCAAATGGGTGTTAAAAGTGCCTTTTTAAATGGATATATTCAAGAGGAGGTGTACGTAGACCAACCACCAGGGTTTGAAAACTTCAAATACCCGAACCATGTATATAAACTCAAAAAGGCCCTCTATGGCCTAAAACAGGCTCCTAAAGCCTAGTACGATAGATTGAGTTTATTCCTTCTAGAAAAAGGGTTCGAAAGAGGTTTGGTCGACACCACTGTAATCATCCATAGATCTGATAATCATGTTTTACTCGTACAAATATATGTTGATGATATTATATTTGGATCTACTAACGAAATCCTTTGTAAGGAGTTTTCTGAGTTGATGCAGGGGGAGTTTGAGATGTCGATGATGGGTGAGCTGACCTTCTTTCTTGGATTTCAA
>NW_017720749.1:0-1206 GCF_001865875.1 Lupinus angustifolius | reverse complement strand
TATTGAAATAAGGCATCAATTCTTGCGTGATCATGTTCAAAAAGGTGATTGTATTTTAGAATTTGTGAAACAACTAAACAATTGCCAGATATTTTCACCAAGCCCCTCTCACGAGATACTTTCTATGTTCTTCGAAGAGAACTAGGAATTCTTGATGAAAAATATCTCGATTAAATTTTTTTTTTGCCTTGCATGATCTCCTCTTTTAATGCTTTGTAAATGATAATTGAATGCTTATGATTCCATTTTATAAATCCATGATTCTGTGCTTAAATGCTCTAAATATATGTGATAGCTTAAACATCAAATTATCCAATTAAGTTTGAAATTCATGCATGCTTTTAAAAACATCCAAAACGCTGAAATTAATGCATTTAATCGATTAAGTAACTCATTTAATCGATTACCTGGGCCAAAAATTATAAAAATGGCATTTTCAGCTCAGGTTAATCGATTAAGTGATGTTGTTAATCAATTAATGGCATTAGTATATCTGAAACAGAAGCATTTCTGGACACTTTTCAAAACTCCATTCATCCCTTTTTCTCTCAAATCTCAGATGAACAAGTCCAACATCATCCTAAGCTTAATCCTAGCTCTAAACCGAATCACCCCATTGCTTTTACCCTCCATAAACCGTATTCCTCGTTTCCAATTTCCAAGCATTCGTTTTTCCAAAAATTCAAAACCTCACCCTAGTTTTTCCTCAACCTTCCTTTAAGCCTCCATCACGATTCAGTGTTTGATTGTTATGGATAAAGGACGTGGAAAGAGAATCAAGACAACCTCACAACATCCGCCGCGTGCTCCAAAAGCAGTGCCTCCTCCACAACCAAGGCAAAACCGCGGGACCGATACTATTCTCTAATTCTACAAGAAACTCGGTTGCAGAAATTTCAGAGAAGAAAACCCACCTATATCCGGTTTGTGAATGTGACAAGGCTTGCGGAACAGAACTTCGTATTTCCGTATGGCTTACAAGCTCAAGGGGCTGTCCCCTTCTTGGAATTGAAAGGTAATATTTACCCTGCTCTAGTTAAAGGAGTATTACGCAAATTTTAGATACAAAGATGGGAAATATTGGTCTATGATAGCTGGAAAACTGTTTGAGGTTAACGAAGAAATTTTTATGAATGTGGGTGGTTTAGCTTTTTCTGGTGCTAGTCTAAGTGATTGTGGTTGGGAAAACGACAACTCATTCGATGT
>NW_017720748.1:0-40263 GCF_001865875.1 Lupinus angustifolius | reverse complement strand
CATGATTGGTATATGTGATAATATTGAATGATTGTGCCTATTGCAAACTGCTCAAATATATGAAATGCTTAATAATTCCGTGCTTAATTTGCTTCTGCATAACCTTTCATGTCATTCAAACTGTTCTGTGGCTATCTACTGTCAATTTAATCGATTAACGGTTTCACTTAATCAATTAAATGATGTAAAAACTGTGAATTTGTTCAAGCTTCTTAACAGCTGGTTAATTAGTTACATACCTAAGGTTAATTGATTAATTTTAGTTTGTCTTAACCATAATAACTCTCCTAACTTTTGGCTAGAATTGAATACGTTTATCTTTTTGATAATGTCAAAAAGGAGAGAAAGATTGCTTGTTGTTTATATACATTTTGCAGGTTTGTGTAGTATTTTTGCAGGTTGTTCTATCAAGCTTCCGTACGTAATTTTGCTTACCTACAAGGAAGCAAATGCGCTTTAACTTTGCTCTCAGAAAGTCAACCTCACTACAAAATCATCATAGCAAAATCATCATCAAGCTTATCCATCAACAATTGAAGAATTTTGATCAAGTGTTTGTCATCATCTAAAAGGGGGAGATTGAAAGTGCAAAGTGTCAAGAATAGCACTAGCATGTCTTTGCCTATGTTTTGATGAAGACAAGGTTTTAACAAAGCTTGAAGATGGCTCAACAATCAATTGGCCTTATGCTCATTTGGTCATGTCTAGACTAGGATATAAATTGAGTCTATAATCTAAGTAGTGTGGGATGTGTGCCGTAGTAAGTGAGTATAGGTTAGGTAAACCTAGATGTTAGTCTCTTAAGCCATCTTAATTGAACTATCATATTCATGAGATACATCATCTAGTTAATTGTATGTTCATGCATCTATCATACATGGTATATATGCATATTAGGCATAATATAATTGGTAAAGCATGTATGTATATTGTGCATAACATATGAGAAGTTTACCATTTGAAACATATGCATAAATGTTCCAGTTAATCGATTAATGCGGTAACTTAATCGATTAACCTAATTGCTTTTCTGTTGAATATGTGTTTTCTATTTTAACTAAATTCTGTGTCATTCTGTTGTCCTGTTAATCGATTAAATGGAAGCCTTAATCGATTAACTAGTCTGTTATGTGTTATAACTAAAATTTGTTTTAGCTGTTTTAACTGCTTAACTGTTTAACTGTTTTTGCAACGAAGGAAACCACTTATTCTCCATACTATAAATAAAAGGCATTACTCAGAAACCCATAGCATGGCATTCTATTGTATAGGGTTGTTTAGAGAGAATTTTGCATACGTATTTTACTGTGTTTTTGCAAGAGAGTTGCATATGTGAGAAGAGAGATTATGTTGTTTTAATTGCAGTAATATGCTTTTTGTTTTTGCATAATTTTGTATCCATTCTTATATTGCTCACATGATCATGCATTAGATTTTGATAGAAAGAAATCATTTGTATACTGATATTGATTAACTCATTCTGATATTGATGGCTTAAGTGATTAGTAAAAGGGTTAATCTTTGAGTCTTTATCTTGTAATATTTTAAGCATTATTGTGCTTAGTATACCTTTTTGTTTAACGTGTTTTTGTGTAGTCTGGATTTGTCTCTTGGTGTGGGATCACCACAGAGATTGAAGTTCTTCACCAAGGCTAGGAGGTCTTGATTTGAGGATAAGATTCTTGGTTGGGGCTAGTTCGCGAGAAAGGTTTTCTCAAGAGGCAAAGGGTAGAGTCAAACCAAGTTTTAGAGATCCTAGATTTCAAGAAGGGAGCGTCCTATGTGCTTGTAATTTAATTGGTATTTGTATCCTTTATTCAATATTGTGAAGAAAGAAAATCTCCCTAGATATAGTTTGTAGTGGACCGCAAACGAACCAGGATAAAAATCCTTTTTGCACTGTTCTTTCTCTCTTTATCTTCTTTATATTTTTTTACTGCCATATACTTAATATCTGTGTATAAAAATTTCTGAATTATATTTTTTCAATTGTGTTGTAAATACTGTGCAATTTGTCTATATGATCATTTTGTTCTGTGCAATAGTTAATCGATTAAACCCTGCTCTTAATCGATTAACTGGACTGTTTTTCTAGCAGTTGGGTTTTGGTTCAAGAAGCGGTAATTGTTAACCGCTACACCTATTCAACCCCCCCCCCTTCTAGGTGTTCCTAGACCACTGATACCTAATAGTACGTTTGTTTTCTACCTTGGAACTTGGCCGATCGAGCTTTTTGGAGAATGTGAGAGTAATAGGGGTCACCATGATTCTTTCTTCCACCTTGAGCAGAAGAGGAGGCTTTTTCCCTGCCTCTGGCACATTTGGCACTATGTTTCACTCTCATATTATGTGGTTCACTCATACTTTCAGGTATAAACACTGATTTAATCGATTTAATAATAGATTTTTTAGATTGGGGTTTAGGGTTTCTAAAGAGGGAAATTGGTGAAGGATTCGGATTTTGTAGAGATTGGGGGTTGTAGGAAGATGGAGCTATGAGATAGTATTTGAATTAGCTATTGAATTGGTTAAGGACACTCAATTTTGAGAATTGATTCAAAAGGGGGGAAGCAAAGAGGGTTTAGGGTTCTAAGTGGAAATGACCCAAAATGTCACTTGAAACTAATATACTACCACCGTTAATCGATTATCTATAGTAGTTAATCGATTAACCAACTTAAAATTTTCAAACTTTTAGAATTTTGAGCCCATGTAATCGATTAAGATGTGTGTTAATCGATTAAAAAGAAAGATGAAAATTTATTTTTATTACTAGAACTCGTATTAATCGATTAAATCACATAATAATTGATAATTGATGAAACTAACCAAGATTTTACTTCATTTTAGAGAGTTCTAGAATATGTAATATTGATATTGCTAAGACACAAGCCTAAATGATTTTAACATACTAAGGAAGCATAGAAACATTTATGAAGAGAGCTTAATCAAGGAATCATGCATTCATAACATATATCACTTATAAGCATATATTCAAGATCAAGCAAAGGCACAAAATTTCCCTAAAGCAAGTTAGTTTAGATATTGTTCATCAAGTATGTCATGTTTTATGCGCAACACAAAGAATATATCCCGTGGAAGGGGCTTGGTGAAAATATCTGCCAATTTCTTCGAGGTTTCAACAAATTCAAGTATGCATTCACCTTTTTGTACATGATCTCTTAGAAATGATGTCTAATCTCGATATGCTTATTTCTAGAATACGGAATGGGGTTCTTTGATAGATTTATGGCACTAGTGTTATCGCATTTTATTGGAATACCCTATTAGGGATAACGAAGCATCCCTAGGATATCATAAACACATAGATGATGTTCCTTTAAGATACTTCATAACACGTTTTACAACACTAAAGTGAGATTCCTTAGGTGAGGCTTGGTATCTTGCGAACATGCAAACACTAAACATTATATCGGGGTGACTAGCAGTTAGATACAATAATGAACCAATTATCCCACACTATTTTGTTACCTCTATGGCTTTACCTTTTTC
The DNA here is from genome assembly GCF_001865875.1 of Lupinus angustifolius. Taxonomy (NCBI): domain Eukaryota; kingdom Viridiplantae; phylum Streptophyta; class Magnoliopsida; order Fabales; family Fabaceae; genus Lupinus; species Lupinus angustifolius. The sequence continues at coordinate 36,750 of NW_017720748.1, read as the reverse complement.
ATCCTTGTCGAGATAGCAGGATGATGCCATGCGTGTTGTAGTAGTTCCTTGTAATATTTGTCCGGTGAATGAATATCCTATTGCTCATATGCTTTATTTGAAATCCTAGAAAGAATGTCAGTTCTCTCATCATCGACATTTCAAACTCCCATTTTATTAGATCAGAAAACTATTTACAAAGTAAATCGTTAGTAGCATCAAATATTATATCATCCACATAAATATGTACTAACAAGACATTACTTTCTAATTTTAATATAAAGAGAGTTGTATCAACTTTTCCTCTCTCAAATCCCTTTTCTAATAGAAAACTACTCAATATATCATACCAAGCTCTAGGAGCTTATTTTTTACCATATAGCGCCTTTTTGAGTTTGTATACATGATTAGCGAATTTATGATTTTCAAAGTCGGGCGATTGATTTACATCTACATCTTTCTGAATATAGGCATTCAAGAAAGCACTCTTTACATCCATTTGAAAGAGTTTGAAGTTCATTATCGATGCAAAGGCTTTGTTGTGGATATCACATTTTTTGACGAAAATGAACTTTTTACTTGTTTACACTTTTGACAAATGCCACAAGAGTCTTTACTTGTTTAGCTAGATTCTTTAAATGGACATGTATTACTCGTCTGTGCCCCAGCCAGATGTCACTCTCTTTAGTGATAAAATATTTTGAAAATAGAGTGGTGATTTCATCCAAATCGATCATATAGATGTTGTTTATTTGTTGCCTTACGAAATTAACATTATTATTTACCCCGACACAAATGATTAAAAAGTTTGAGTCAAAATATACCTTATTACCTTTGTCACACAACTGGATAATGCTCAATAGGTTGTGCTCTAGCCCTTCCACATACAACATATTCTCAATTATGGCTTGTGAAGCATTTCCAATTCTTCTGAAACCTAGTATCCTTCTTCTATTGTTGTCTCCATAAGTGACATAACCTTTACCGTTGAGTGAAAGATCCATGAACTTTGATCTGTCATCCATCATATGCCTCGAACATCCACTGTCCAAGTACCAGTGTTGTCCCTATGTCTGAAGGCATATGTGCAAAACAATTTACTTGCCTTGTTTAGGTACCCAAGTTATATTGGGACCTCCTTTCTTGTTAGTAATCAAAGAGTCTTGTCATTTTTGCATCCATACATATTTTCCATTTGGCACTCCATATTTTCTAATATAGCATGATATAGATGTATGGCCATATTTACTACAATAAAAGTAACTAGGCATGTTATGATTAAACCTATTATGTATGTGAGCTACTTGTCTTCTATATGGTTTTATTTTTTCTTTGATTGATAGCCTAGACCTCCATGATTACCTACATTTCTAGATGCAACAAGTAGGTTTTTTGGATTATAACTACTATATGTGAACTTTGCTAATTTATCCTTTCAATCGGAAATTTCAGCATTCAAAACATCACATTGATCACATATAGGAGTCTTAATTAATTTAGTGGCGCAACTACATGAGGCGGAAGATTAAATAAGATTTAAAGTCTCATTCTCTAATTTTAATTTATTCAATTCCTCATGCATCTTAGTTATTTTAATTTCATGCAACATGATGACTCGTTTCCTATCTATATTTACCTTAGCTAGTTTCTTTAGTTCGTCATGTAACTCAACAAAAGCACTATACAATTCATTATAAGTAGGAAACTCATCAGAGCATGAAGTAGTGTCAGAAAAGTGTACATCACTCGTGTCATCCGGATCGCTTGAGCTACCAATTTCTTAAGCATTTGCCATCACGCACAGTTTAGTGGTCTTGTCTTCATCGGATGTGCTAGTTGATGTTTGGTCCTCCGGTGCATCCCAAACTATATAGGCCTTCTTGGATTAAATTCTCGGGGTTTTCTCTTTTCATTTTTAACCTTCTTGAGGTGAATTGGGCATTAATATTTCATATGGCCCTGTTTGCCACACTCATGGCAAATTAGGCGATTATTGGGATCTTTGCCTCTTCTGGTTGAATCACTCACCTCTTTCTTTTGAAAAAAGCTTGAACCCTCCTTTCTTCTTGAGAAATTTGCCAAATTTTCTAATTAGAAGAGTTAAGGTTTCATCATCCAGTTCAGACTCGAAATCTTCATCATCTCTATCTTCTTGTTGTTGTGACGATGTAACTTTTAGAGAGATTCCCTTTTTCTTTCTGTCTGAATCTTCATGCATTGTTAAGTGCCCCAAATCTATCTCATGCTCTTGGAGTTTGCCGAAGAGAGTTGCTAGAGGCATTGTGTCTAAGTCCTTTGATTCCATTATTTGCGTTACCTTGGGCTGTCATTTCCTATCAAGACAACGTAACACTTTGTTAGTAAGTTCACCAATAGCAAAACTCTTATCTAAGGCAATTAAGTGATTAACAATATGAGTGAATCTTTTTTGCATTTCATTTATTGATTCATTTGGAAACATACGAAACAACTCATATTCATGTGTTAACGCATTCAATTTTGCATTCTTAACCTCACTTGTGCCTTCGTGGGATACTTGCAAAGTATCCCACATTTCTTTTCCATTTAGGCACTACAAAACCCTAAAGAATTAATTGTATTATAAGGCAGAGGTAATTATGTTTTGTGCCTTGAGATTGTGTTGGACTTTACGTTTCTCCTCGACAGTCCACAATCCTCTTGGTTTTTGTTTAAGCTCACTACCCACTAAATGTAGTGGAGTAAAAGGCCCATTGACAACTGATTCCCAAATCTCCATGTAGAATGCCTCAATGAAGATTCTCATGTGCACCTTCTAGTAGGCGTACCCCTCACCACTGAAAATCGGAGGGCGGTTGATGGATGTGCCATCACCGCCAAAAGGGTTAGTGGAACCCATAGTGATAATCCCTAGGATCAACGAATTTAGCAGCCAAGCTAGCACCTTTGTACTAGCTTTGATACCACTTATTGGTTGTCAGTAAGGTAAAATACACCTAGAGGGGCCTGAATAGGTGTAGCGGATCACTAATCCCACTTTTCTGATTTATGCGCAAAATACAAAGCTGCTGTAGTAAATCGATTATCAACAGGGATAATCGATTAATGACTGTTGATTTAATCGATTAATGACTGTTGATTTAATCGATTATAGTTAGGTTGTAAATCGATTATACTGATTAATGATTCTTTGAAAAATAGACTTTCCTTGCGATGAAAACATTCATGATTTCTGATCTTTACTATACTAAATTGATTCGTGATTATTCACATATTAATAGCAATAAGCACAAATCACAATATGCAATTAAACAAAGAAAGCAAGTAAAGACAGAATCGTAAAGAGTTAGGGAAAGAGAAAGGTGCTCAAGGATTTTTATCTTGGTTCGTGTGTGAGTCCACTTGCAAACTACATCCACGCCTCTCGGTTGATATGTGAGATTTTTCTTCACTATCAGAAATGTATGTTCAATTACAATCACACTTTCAATAACCCTAGCAAGAACTTCCTTCTTGAATCCATTGAGCCTACACGCTCGTTTTGACTACTATCTACGCCTACTAGGTTACCATATCATTCGTGAAACTGGCCCCAACTGAAACTACTGCTCGATTCAAGACTTCCTGTCTTGTAAAGACACCCAATTTGCTATTTGTGGTGATACCAACACACCACGAGAATTATCCTTGAATAAAAGAAAATTGGCTGAGTTACTTTGCACACCAAATTGTGCAGATACAGTCCCTGAATTTGGCACTACAACCCTTGACAAAATTCCCACAAACAGCCCTAACATTAAATGTGAAGATTATGCAAGGTTTTTCAATTGAATGAAATTTTTCAGCACATTGGAAAAAACTTTCTCTCTTTTCTCTCTTGTAAAAGAATGCAAGAAATTTTTTCAAAGATCAGCAAGATAGCCTTGAAATTAGGCTCTAAGAATCTTGAGTTTCTCTCTCTCTGAATTGAAACTTCAAAATTTGTTTTCTAAAAATTGACTGTTCTGATTAAAATAATAGCTTCTGTTCATAACTGATTTTAACTAATATTGATCGATAATATAGTATGTTAATCGATCAACGTGTTTCTTGAAAACAGTTTTTCAGTTATGGCTTAATCGATTATTAACCTTTTTAATTGATTAACAAGCTAGAAATCCTAGGAGGTTAGCTATTGTAACTCCTTTTAATCGATTACACATTTCCTTAATCGATTAACAGATTTCCACAAGATTTAATCGATTATCAAATTAGTTAATCGATTAATATGTGTGAAAATGGTTTTTCCTAAATGTATGGTAAACTCTCTATATGATGAAAGAGCATGCAACTCGTGATTTTTGAAATTATTGATTCCTTTATGCACAAAACCATATATGCCTAATGCAAATGCATGAATCTTACTTATCATATATATATAGATGTGGTGCCTCAACCTATATGATTGTCATTTTAGATTTTATGTGAGACTTCCATCTTGGGTTTACCTAACCTAAACTCAATATTAGGAAAGCACCTTGGGACTCTAGAATATAAAAGCAATCCTAAGTTATACGACGTTGACCTTGAGTTTTCGGTATGTTATTTGTTGTGATGCCCAAGTCTTCAAGCTTCCATTTAACTATTTGTCTTCATCAAAACTAAGTAGATCAATCATGATGGCATCCTTTGACTGTTTTCCATTTCAGTAACACATTACTCTTAAGGAATAATCGATTACTAGAAGAAACAGAACCTACGGGTATTTGATTACTTAGTTGTGTAACCGATTACTTGATGATCTTGTCTAAAAATTGGGTTTTATTTAAAGGAGTAACATATTACTTTGATCATCTTTCATACAAGATCCTTCATTTTCCATAACTTCATTTTCTTCCTCTTCCAAACTCACATGTCTCTCTCACCCAAAACCTAAAAAATTCATTTCTTAATCGATTTGAGTGAAAGTTGTGGATAAACATACAACATTTTCAATTTTAAACACTTTCCAATTACATATTTCAGATTTTGTGTCTCAAATCAGGAATTCCCTATTTCATTTCTTGAAAACCCCTTAAAATTTCAAAAACTCAAATTCATGGCTTATTCTTCCAGAACCAAGAAGTTTCGTTCTAGACCTTCTCAAAGAGACTAACCTGGTGAATATGAGACTAATCCCTTCGATTGTTCAAGGCTACTCTCAATAGACGCGCAAAGATAAGTGTTTTGGGTATACATCCTAGGATAGTAACTGATCACTCTCAAGTATGGTATACTAGACTCCTTTGATTTTGCTCAATTTCAATTTCCTGAATTCCTTAAGCAACAAGATCTTCGTTATTTTTGTCCAGGAAAATGCCTATTTCCATGAATTAGTGAAGATATTTTACTATAAGGGACAACAGATAGTCATGCGTTCTACTACTATTTGCATAGATTTCCTCAAGTGGAAATCCAGAGCATAAAGCAAAGATAGTGGATGAATCTGTTAAAAAACGAGGTATCCTCTTTGTTGGAAAACTCACCTTACATAATTGTTTGTTGCATTACTTTTTAAGTAATGTCCTAGTTCCCAAACTTTCTAATCATTCTCAAATCCGTTATATGGAACTACAACTTATGTATACCCTCAAAAATAACAAACCACTTAACTGAGAATCCATAATTATGGAACAAATATGATATCTTAGGGATAAAAATGGTCCATTACCTTATGCTATTGTCACTATAATACTTGAGCACTTTTGGATCTCTATTGTTGGAGAATCCAAGATGGAGTTAGATGCTTGGGATAGAAAAATTGATATGTGTGTGATCCACAAATAGGCTTCTTTCAAGACCTGATCGGTTTATAGTTCAAGCATTGAAATGGTCACCTTGCTTACTCACAAATTGACCCTCAACCCTCCCAATCTCAATTTTATCCCTTCTAATCTTCTAGAGAGCCTACTAATCATATGATTATGGACGAGATGATGAATCTTCGAGGCTACATCACTACAAGGATGAATGCTTTCGATGCTCAAACCCAACAACTTTAGCCTGGACTTAAATATCTAGAAAATCGATTAGTCTACATGGACATTGATGAAGATGATGAGTAGGAGAACTCTTAGTCTCATGGTTGTGTGACTCTTTTTGACTTGTAAACTATGTTGTGTTCATGTTTTATGTCTTTAAGACTTTTTGGTTCTAATTGTTTTCACAAGTGCTGGTTATGTATGCTTTCAATGTTAATTTTATTTGAATTACTAGCTTATATCAACCGATTAGCACATATATATGTATATATATATCATAAGATCTAACCTTGACACAAACTTATATAAATTGTGTATCCATGTTAATCTCTATATATTTTACCTATGGAAAACTTGGTTTTTCCTTCTTTTTGATGAAGTCAAAAGAGAGAGAAAGATTGTAGGTGTGCTTTCTTGATTTAACTTTTTAGGGCAATCACTCTAAAACAAAGAGGATATGGAACATAGAGGGAGCATACATAATGTAACAGCTTACACATCAAGAAACCTGTATGCAAATCAAGAAAACTCAATGTCAATATGGTATTGGTTTCTCATCATCGAAAGGGGGAGATTGCGAAGAAGTTCTTACTCCTAGCATTGGCTTGATTTTGATGAAGACACCAACATCACAAAAAGAAGTAAAGGGGTTGAAGACTTAGAAGCATGGCCAACAACTGATGAAGACATTTAGCTTTCTAAGATAGGTACTTCTATCCTAAAGTCTTATCACTTTTAAGTATTACCAAATGCTCATAGGAAAAACTTTTGAAAATAGCAAACTTGGTTTTAAAAGATGAACTTAAATTGTCAAAAAGTTGAGTAGCATGTTACTTGAACCGAGTAATGGATTACTATGATAGATTAATTGATTACCCAAACAAGGTAACACGTTATCAAGCAAAAATAACTGAGAGTAATTGATTTCAATCGAAAACCAATTATTCAACGAGATTGAAGCTTTTGGTAACCAATTACACCCCTCAAGTAATCAACTACTCATAGTTATTACTTCTCCCAAAACAAATGGATGTCACTCTACTTGATTCCCATCTTCTAGTATAGGTATGTTGGCAGGTTGGAAGCCTATTTAAAGGCTTTAGGCATTCATTTTCACTAGACATCAATCACACTACATTTTACACAATCTTCTAAACAACTTCATCAAACTTTTTGATTTTGCTAAAAAGTTGGTTTGAGTGTTTTCTTCGATGTTTTCTAAACTTAAAAATACTTGAGAATTTTTGTAGTACTTCTAGTGATTGACATACAAGGTTTGTCAGTTAAATTGTTATAAAATCTTAGCAATCCTAGCCCTAGATACAAAGTTATTCATCTACCATTTTTTGTATATTTCACTATAGGGTGTGGTAAAAGGGAAAAGTGAAATTTAGAAGTGGTGTACTTCTAATTAGTGAGATTTTTGTGAGTATAATCAAGATTTATTTGTCTTGTAAGACAGGTATTGTTACCCTAAAGTCTCTTAATTTAAGTATAACCAAATGCTCATAGGAAAAGCTTTTTCAAAAGTATTTAAACTTGGTTTAAAATGAACTTAAATTTTGAAAGAGCTGAGTAACAAATTAATCGAACTGATTAATATGTTACTGAGATAAAGTAACTGATCACCAAAACTGAGTAATAGGTTACCAAGTGTACTTAACTTAGAGTAACTGATTACTCACTAAAATAATCGATTATAGAGAGTTGTTGCAGCAATTTTTCAAATTCAAACTGAAACAACTTCTCCCAAAATGAATGGATGCTACTTCAATCGTCTTCTTCATTCATGTATAGGTATGATGGTTGACTGGAAACATGTTTAAAAGTTTCTTAGCATTCAGATTCGAACAACAACTTTCCCACAACTTTCTTGAACAATCACTTAACATATTCAACACTTTTGCAAGAAACTTATTTGAAATTCTAAGAGGTTTCTTTTCATGTGTTTCTTCCAAGTTTTATACATTAAAATACTCGAGAATTTGTGTCATACTTAATTGATTGACTTCTAAGGACTGTAAGTTAAAATTGTTATACACATTTAGTAATCCTAGTCCTAGAAACAATTTCTTCAAAGATGTATCAATTTTATGTGTAAATTTCACCATAGGGTGTGGTGAAAGGGAAAGAGAGTTTTAGAAGTAGTATTCTTCTGAAAAAGTGAGGTTTTGATGAGTGTAATCAAGAGACGGTCTCCTGGTGGGATTTGTAAAAGATTAACATATCATCATCAGTAAAATCTCTTGTGTTTGTAAGGAGATTAGACATAGTCTTTGGTAGACTAGAAGGTGAACCAATATAAAATATCAATGTCTCTCTTTCTCTCCTAACTCTTTACATATTATGCATTAGCTTTCTTCATACTTATCATTTTCCGATGTATTTTTTGCTCTAATCTTTTTAAGTTGCAAAATCTGTAAAAACATGGAGAGACTAATTCACCAGCCCCCCATCTTAGTTTGTCATCTTAACTTACACATTTATGATAGTAAAATCTCTTGTGGTTTGCAAGAGGACTGGATGTAGCATTTGATGGACTAGAAGGTGAATCATGATAAATCTCGGTGTCTCTCTATTCCCTATACTCCTATATATTTTTGTGCTTGATTTTTGAATACTTACTATTTCGTTGTACCTCTACTCTTACACTTTTCTTAAGTTGCAAAAATATGCATTAAATAAAGAAAAACCAGAAAACTAATTCACTCTTTTAGTTTGTCACCTTAACTTACACTAAATACTAGTATAACTTCATAATAATATATTAGTATAGATAGATATAGACAAAATCATTAGAAACAATGAACTTTTATATATACGATAAAATTATATTGATAACATATTTTTTATTTCTCATATTTTCCATAGAAATAAGTAATTAATTTTTTTTTTTGTCTACTAAAAGAAAATGACTCACCAGTTTTTTAATGATAAATGAAACCTTGAAATGGATTGTCTTCACATAAAATATCTTATAGTACGCAAGAAACCTAAAATTTTACCAACAAGGTATTCATTTAATAGTGTAAGTTCCTCATATATTGGACATTCATCTAGTGATGTAAGGCGTTGACCAAAAGGCGTTCAATCAGGATTTGGGAGTCAATTATGGAGTAGGGAAAGCATTAGCACATAATTTGCCCATTCTGAATGGCATGGATTATTTTCGACCATAAAGTTGTTGGTTATTTAATTAATTATTGAAAACAACAAAAAATAAATATATTTTTTGTTGTTGTATAAAATAATTCATACCATTTAGTGAGAGTACTATTTAGAATGAGCGAATGATGTGTTATTAAATTTCTTATTCAGTGACTGACTTCTGAATACGGATATCAAATTCAAGGCCCAATATGATCTAAAAATTGGGCTAAAATATTTTTCTATATTTGTTACCATAAAAATGTGGTGGAGACTCTAGAAAGTTGCGTAGCCGAAAATTGGAGTGTGACATCTGGCTACTCCGTTAGAGATATTTTTTAACAGTGTTAAACTCATAATCACAAATTGCATGGCTAATTATACCTTTTAATTTTTTTAGTTTCTTCTTTTTTATATAAAAAAAATTCCATTGTTAGTTTATTGTGTATGAATATTATTTTGTATTTATGGTTAAAGCTTACGATACACTTAAGTTTAGATTAAAAGGGACATCTGCTTTTCCATGTGGACTTCGTGACCCACTTATATTAGCATGATGAACCACACATATTGTCATCAAGTATCATGGGTTTTGCAATTATTGACTATGGGTCCCACTTGTTATTCCTATGATATTTGGGCTTTCTTTATTTATGATTTGATGCAATCTAGGAACCTTTTAGGGATTCTAGAACTTATTAAGGAGTCCATTACACTCTATAACTCTACCCTAAGAGGTTGATCTTCAATACATTAAAAAATCTTTAGGGTGTACTTAATCCAAACCTTGGGAAGCATGTTATATCAATATCATGTCATAAGTCGAGACTCATGTCCCCTAAATAAAGTGACCAAACAATCATCTCAAATCCTAATGGTATAAGATATCATGGAATGTTGGTTCCATATACCATAGGCACATCACCTACATGCAAAATAAAGTACCCTTAATAAGATTCATCGTCCTATGGGTAATTTTAAAAAAACAAACTAGGTAGCCAATATTCACTCTAGGTTAGCGTGAACTATATGAGAGATGTCAACTCATAATGACCTTAAGGGGCATGCATTTAAAAGGAAAAAAATACATTATTCATGCATTCTTCTACTTATCTATCCATTCATTCATGCATATATTGAAACGAGAAAATTCATTATTCATTGCCTTATGCATATATTCATTTATGTAAAAAGAGAAAACATATATGTCAAAGACTAATTCATTCATTCAAGTACTCATTCATTCATGCATTCAAGAAGAAAAAATCATCATTGGCTTATACATTCATTCATTCAAAAAGAGAAAACTTCATCATTCATTACCTTATGTATTCATTCACTCAAAACACGAAAAATTTATCATTCACTGGTTTATGGTTTCATTCACTATGAAAAAATACATCATTAATACATATATTTATTTATCCGTTCGTGCATACATAGATTCATAAAAAATAAAAATAAATTATTCAAACATGGCATTTCATGCATTACTATATCATGTACTCTAATATGTTATCTTATAATATCATTTCATTAATTATTGTAAATCATTTCATACATCTTCATATATATATATATATATATATATATATATATATATATATCATATGAATCATAAATTATATTTTCTAGTAGTCTCAAGTATTCAAAAAGAAAAAAAAAAGTACATTATTCAAAAATTTATTCACTCATGCATTCAAACTTATATAATTGAAGTATTCATTGACTCATTCATTCATATACATAGAAAAAAACATATAAGTGAAACATGCATTCACTCATTTACTCACTCAATTACTCGTTCATTCACGTATTCAAAAATAAAAATCATTATGCATTAGCTTATACATTCATTCATGTATACTTGCATTTTAAAAAATAAACACATCATTCTTATATACACCAATGTATTCATTTATTCATACATTCATGAAAAAAGAAAAATAAACTATTCAAACATTATATTTCATGCATTACTATATCATGCATTTTAGTCTCCTATATGTTAGGTATCAGTGGCCTAGACACACCTAGAAGGGGGGATTGAATAGGTGTAGCGGTTATCAATTACCGTTTCTCGCACCAAAACCCAGTTCTGGAAAACAGCCCAGGTAATCGATATACCAGTGGACTTAATCGATTAACTCGCAACAGAAACAGAATTACCAAATCAACTTCTTGCACAGTTATTTACCAACAAACAAGCAGAGATACAACAGATTTTTATGCAATATTAACAAGAATTTAGCAAAGTATTAGTATGCAAAATATCAGCTTCAATCACGAATTAAAACAGTGAGAATTATAAAAGAGATTAAGAGAGAACAGCTTGCACAAATGGATTTTTATCCTGGTTTATTTATGGGTCCACTTGCAAACTACATCTAAGCCCCCCCCCCTCCCTTTCTGATCTTGGGAAATTTCTCTTCACTATACTGAACACTTTGTATAGTCACATACACCAATTCAATTACAAGACTCTGGATGCTTCTTTCTTGAATTTCAAGAACCTCTAACCTTGGTTTGACTATCCCTATCGCCTGAGAAAACCTTTCTCGCGATCCAGCCTTAGCCAAGATCCTCGCTCTAAATTCAAGACCTCCTAGTCTTGGTGAAGATTCACTCAATCTTAATGGTGGTAAGACACCAAGAGACTAAACCCAAAGTACAAAAACATTATACAAAAATGGAGTTTTACCAAGCACTAAAATGCTCAAATTACAACAATGAAAAAGTCAAAGATTAACCCACTCTCAAGTAACACAAGCTATCATGCATATGTGAGTTAATACAAAACAGTAAACACAAAGTATTTCTCTTAAAATCTCTAATAAGAATGCATGAACATGCAAGAAAGAATGGATGAGATTAAGTGTATGAAAGCAACATGCAATACACCATGAACAATATTAACTAAGCATGTTAATCTCTCTTTCTCACACATGCATCTCTCTTCTACCTATTATACAATAAATCACGAAAAATATGCTCTCTAATCAATTCTAAACAATAGTATGCAATGCTACACATTTCTTCAATTTGCTAGAACTTATACAAAACAGATTTGACCGTTCAAACCGTTGCTTTCAGTTACGCAGTTAAAACAAAAAACAGTTATAACAGAAAACAGACACGTTAATCGATTAAGTCACCACATTAATCGATTTACCAGCATATATCAAAACGTGTTAAATGGTAAACTACTTATATGTTATGCTTGACTCCTAAACATGTTTTACCAATTAGATTATGCCTAATATGCACATATAACATGTATGATTAATGCATGAACATATAATAAACTAGATTATTTGCCTCATGAATATGATATGACAATATTAATGGTTTGTGAGACTTGCATCTAGGTTTACCTTACCTATACTCACTAACTAAGGCACACATCCCAGACTACTTAGAAATATAACTATATTGATATAACCTAGTCTAGATATGACCAATGAGTTCTAGGCATGTTGATTGTTGAGCCATCTTCAAGATTTAACTAATTCCTTGTCTTCATCAAAACATAGGCAAAACATTGCTAGTGTAATCTTTGACACTTTGCACTTTCACTATCTCACCATATCATTCCATTCATTGTCACGAACCTTCTCATCCTCATCATAAAAAAAATCATTGCACACATATTCAAACTTTTCAAATATATCATCTAATAATTACATTCATGCAGTCTAAAATATGTCATAAATTGCATTTTTTAAGTAATCATGCATTTAGGAAATATTGCATGCATATCATGCACTCTCATGCATTATGTTGATACAAATTTGCATTCTCATGTCATTCATACATCTCGAAATAAATCAAATGTATCACAATGTCATGTATTATTAATGTATTACAGGCTCAAGGTGAGCATCACGTGCATTTCAAGCATCATTTTAAGTTATAGGTTGCATTTTATACATCATTTTAAGTTATAGGTCGCATGTCAATCCATGTAATATGATAAAAGAATAATCTTCACTTCATGCACATCATGTATCAATAAAAATCATTTTTTCTACATGCATTTCATGATATCATTGCTAAGGGCACTCATCAATTGAAGATTGATTTTAAGAGCACTATTCTTGAACTCGACAAAAAGAAATCGTGATTAAAGATGAAGAAATTCAATAAAATATAGAGGTTATCAATATTTGATCAAAACGGAATGGGCAAAATCTATCACACATGAAGGTGTAGTGTCTCCTTCCCTAGTTGAATTCAGGATCAATTTGAAAACTTCTCATCACTTAAAGACCATAGTCAAGGTCAAATCAATCCTACACTCATCCATATTTCATGAATAAATATTTATTTTCTAATGCATATCTTTTTAACGAGTATATACTAATATATTGTACCAATCACATTTATACCAATCACATTTATCCTAAAAACACACATCATAATAACCCAAATAAATCAACTCATGCATTAATATGATTAGTTTGATTCAAGAATAAAATAATATGGAGGATGATACAAATATAAAAACCAAAATAAAGTACATCTTCAGACTGATTTTTCTAATGAAACAAGGCTTCTTTGAAATTCCCAAACACTAAGGAGATATCTCTAGTCACCCTATTTAAGCCTAGACATCATGGAAGGAGATTATTTTTTGAAAAATCCTCAACATATCAATAACTCGGTGAGGGTAGCTTTTCAATTATTTTCTTTGATATTCAATTATTAAAGAAAATATTACATTATTTCAAACCATTTATGTGAATGATGTATAAAAGAATACAAGGAACACTCCTAGCTTAAAGTGAAAAAAACAAAAAAAACAAAAAAAGTCCGCTAAGAATCCACAATTAATATTTTAGGCAAAACTTAAGGCAATAAAATGCAATATCAATTATGCAAAAGGAACCATTCATAGAAATATTTTTCGCGTAAGTTTTAGGTCATTCGTATAACAACGTAGAAAATTCTCTTAATTGTTAAATGTCATATTAGAAAACTATTGAAAGTGGGATAAAGAAGAAAGGTGGATATGAGAAACACATGTTTTGTGTCTTATAACCTTTTCTTGAAAACCCTTATCCAAGACATAGTACAAGCTTAAAAGACCTTGTCGATGACTTACTTACATAATATGCACATCATGACAAAAAAGTTGACTCCACTAAATTTCATAAGTTTTTTTATAAAAGTATCTCATCTTAATGCATAGCATTTAAATTCCTTTCTCTTTCATCATTATCGTCACCATAACTTCAATTCTCTATTCATCATAAACACACCAACTTCTCAACATTAGCCCAAACACAAATCAAATTTTATTTTCATTACCACATCACTACTCTTAGCCCAAACACTTACCAAAGATTGCATGATAAATGTTTTTAGTATTTGCATGAAATAAAGAGTACTAAAGCAATGGAAAAGTGAAAGCCTCACAAACTGAGGAAAACTTCAGACGATTTATGGTTTAAGGTCTTCTAGTCCAAGCCTACTAGAGCAATTTGAACAGAAGAATGACTCCCAATATATCACATTACACAATTTTTGGGTTGATCCCCTTTTCTAATAGAAAGTTATAAGAAGCCCAAAACTATGACAAATTTTTGGTTGATCCCATTTTCTAGTGGAAAATTAATAGAAGCCCAAAACTGGGGCAATAATGAAGTGTCTTTTCATGACTCTATAAGGTGATTTGATCACTAAAAATGGAGTATCCCTCAACTAGACACAAGCATGGTCTTAGATTATTAGACCTCTTTAAAAATAATTCCAACAATGACCCATAAAAGTCTTCTGCTTCCTATCAAATCATCATATCTGAAGGTGTTTACATAAAAACAAGAGTGTTAGGTTGAAAACCAACACGGTCAACCTAGGAAAAGGAAAGTGTTTCTAAGTCGAAAATCTAAAAAAGTGGATTAGGATCATAATAAAATGAGAGAATTCTCAACATATAGAAGGTATTTTTGGCAAAAAAAAATAGGGAATATTAAGTAAACATCATCAAAGGGAAGACGTACTACTACTCATTCTTAACGATGCAAGTTGTTGAAACTTTATCGAAAATCTAAGTTATAGCCTCCCAACTCAAGTTAACAATACAAAATAAGTACACTAAGACAGTTTTAGTTACTTAAAAAATATAAACACTTTAGAAAGAAAAAAAATTCAACCTAGACTACACTAGGGAAATATATAGTTGGTTTAGTCATTATCCTCAAGATGACATCGGGGCAAGTTGTATGGATTACCTTAAAAGAAAGGTGTCATCAAGCAAATTGAGGCACTTTTGATGAAAATGAAGTAATCATATCAGTCAATAGTAGTCAATAAAGATCGCTTCATTCGAGTCCACAAAAGTGGTGAATTTTATGCCATCCCAAATAGAAAATAAAATCGTAAGTGACACATTTGTGCGCATTTCTTACACCTCATCCTCTTGCATTCAAATAAACATCAATCATATCTCATGTAGATTCATCATAAGCCTCATTTTGTATCATCATACCAATTAATATATAGTCATATTCATACAATAACCATTATAACTAAAAACATCAACATGAATTTCATACATCACATATCCCCAAACAATTAGATCATTACACTATTCACTTGAATTATATTTTGAATTCAAGCTTTTCGGGTCTTGTACTTCGACAAGCATTTAAAATTAAGCTTTTTGGATCTTGTACCTCGACGAGCATTTATAATTAAGCTTTTCAGGTCACGTACCTCGATGAGCATTTACAATCAAACTTTTTGGGTCTTGTACCTCGATGAACATTTACAATCAAGTTTTTCAGGTCTTGTACCTCGGTGAGCATTTACGATGAAACTTTTCAAATCTTGTACATCGATGAGCATTTACAATAAAAAAATTTGGATTTGGTACCTCGATGAGCATTTGCAATCAAGTTTTATAGGGCATGTACCTCGATGAGCATTTACAATTAAACTTTATGGGTCTTGTACCTCAATAATCATTTAAAGTCAAGCTTTCCGGATCATGTGTCTCAAGGAGAATTTATAATCAAGTTTTCCAGATCATGTACCTCGATGAACATTTACAATCAAGCTTTCTAGGTCTTGTACCTCAATGATCATTTATAATCAAGCTTTTTGGGTCATGTACATTGAAGAGTATTTACATTTAAGCTTTACGGGTCCTGAACCTCAACGTGAAAATTAAGTTTTTTGGGTCCTTTACCTTGACGTGAAATTCAAGCATTCTAGGTCGAGTACCTCAACGTGAAATTCAACCACCATAGTAGAGTCTTGAACTGCTTCACCAAATCGATGGTCCACCCATAATAGTCTCAAATTGCTTCACCATATCGACAGTCCACCATATCAGAGTCTCCAAAACGCTTCACCGAATCGATAGTCCACCATAGGAGAGTCTCAAATGCTTCACCATATTGATAGTCCACAAAAGCAGAGTCTAAAATTGCTTCACCAAATCGATGGTCCACAAAAGCAGAGTCTAAAACTGCTTCACCAAATGGACGGTCCACTACAGCATAATCTCGAATTGCCTCACCAAATCAATGGACCACGTCAGTAGATTCTCGCACTACTTTACTAAATCGACGCTTTATTTTCAGCATATGGTTCATCTTTACTAGTTATTTATCATGATATCGCAAATCTTAATTTGTTTGCTATCATGTAAGCAAGAAGTACAGAGCGGCAGCTGTGAATATACAATTATGTTCGGCCAATAAAATCCCTAAACCTTTTTAGCACAAAAATATTTTTCTAAATATAGATATTTGGGTATATGTATATATATTTATTTTCAAAAATATAAAATATAAAATAATAAGGTTCTAGAAACTCATGTTTATCCATTTGCTTTCTTTTTTAAATAAAATAAATAATAGAAAAGGGAGATTCTAGAAGCTAATTTTTATCCCCTTTATTTTCTTTTAAGATAAAATAAATAAATTAAAATAATAAAAAACTAACGTTGGATCAGTTTGTTACATCATTTTTCAATAAAAAATATTTTCGGAATTAATATAAAATTAATATATTGGTCAAAATCTAATTTATTGATAGTATATGTTAAGTTTTGTTTTTATGAAAAAATAATAACCCAAGAGAATATCCCTAAGATGAAACATCAGGCGGTTATAGATACCCTTTAAATTTTACTAAACATAAAAACGAAAATTAGATAAAGAATTGGTTAAGTGTTAACCCCTAAAATAGCTAATAAAAATAAAAGTGGTTACAAACCTTTTAGTATAAATAAGGCCCTTGCGGTCTTTAGACAATCACCGGAAAGGATGAAATACACTTATCATTCTACAAAACTATATTGAAAAGCTCTACAATAAAAGTAGGAAAAGTCTACTCTGTAGCAGAATTATCCCCTGGAGTTAGGTGCACGATTCAGTGCAGCAACCTCTTTAACTGGTGAAGCACATCGGTCCATATGGAGCACTCCTCTCAAGCGCGTCCGTTTAACCATCTATATTAACCAATTATATTATGATACGTGCTCATGCTCCCTTTTGGTGAGGACTTGTGTGCGTTCGAGTACACAGTTATACACCACGCTCTCTCATTGCCGGCCATTCTTGATCATACACGTGGACTCGGTCTGCATTTTTGCTCCGCTGTCAAAGTGTAGGACCAATCACGTTCCAGGTCCAACACATATAGTGGATAGATCACTTGGCTTTTCTCCGAGGAATTCCAAACTCCTATGCAGGGCCCACGTCTAGCATGGCACAAACACACAAATTCTACCTCACCTAATTGAATGGAGATCATTTGTCATTTTTTGTGTCTCACTTATGTACAGATTCAATTCGAGTGACGCCATATTAAAAATAAAAATAATAAAAATATAAAATATTTTTTTGTATTACTTGATCTTTGGTCTGCCCAATCTTAGAATTCCGAACTCTTATGCAGGGCCCACGTCTAGCATGGCACAAACACACAAATTCTACCTTGCCTAATTGAATGGAGATACGTCATTTTTGGTGTCTGATTTATGTACAAATTTAATTAGAGTGACGCCATATTAAAAATAAAAATAATAAAAACATACAATATTTTTTGTATTACTTGATCTTTGGTTTGCCCAATCTTGACTCAACACGTGAAGGCTCACTACAAAGGTATCTTTGGATGATTTTTTTTTGTTTTGGCCTATATTTTATTATTGTAATAATTGATTCACAATATATGTCTCAAATCTTTTTTTTGTAGTTAAATAATTGATAAAAAATAGTAACAAATAAAAATAAATAGTTACACTTTTTTGAAATAGAAATATAATAACAATTGCCCTTAATAGCGTTCATAATAATCAATTTGTAATTAAGAAGGTGTTGATCTAGTGCTGTAAGACCTCGCTAGATTTTCAGGATGACCAAAATGTCAAGAGTTTAATTCATATGTGCAATCACACATCCCAAAAATGATTAGTTCCTTACCCAAAAGGAAGGAGAGATACTCTTAGTAGTACAAAAAGAATTAGTATTATAGTAATTTGGGTAAAATATTAGTTTGGAATAGTGAATATAAGTTTATCTTTCATATGCTATGGTTTTTAATCCTTCATCTTTTTCTTTTTTCATGTTAAACAAAAAACCTTCAATAGATTAATCTCTTTTATAGTGTTTCAACCCATTTTAACCTTAAATTAAAAATTACTTTTACCATAACTTTAAGGTATGATGTCGCATCAAACATAAGAGTTGTACTTCATTTTCTTAGAATTGATAGATAATTAATAAATAAATAATCATCAACTCACACTCTATAATAAATTTAAAAAAATATTCACGCATAAAAAATATAGGATATTGATTTAGTTTTCTCATCCTTAATATGAGGCATGGATATCTTTCACTCATTTTAATAGGGAAATCAGTTAAGACTGAACATCACATTTTCTAAAAATAATCAAATTAACTTCAACCAAAAAATTATTTTCTTCCTAAGAACTACGTAGTCTTGGTTCTCTATTGCCATAAGGATATGTAGGAGCAATATTTCATCTTGTTAGACACACAAAAAAATTGTCATTTTCAATCATTAATTAAATAACCAACAACTTTAGGATATAAAATAATTCATGCAATATAATGATGGTACTGTTTAGAACAAGTGGATGTGATGCTAATACCTTCTTTACTCCATAATCTGCTCATGAATTTGGATATCAAATCTAAGGTCCATATGATCCAAAAATTGGGCTAAAATATTTTTCTACATTTTTACCATAAGAAATGTAATTGTGAATATAGAAAGTTGTGTAGCCAAAAATCAGGGCATGACACTGAGAGTGGCTGTCACACACCTCGAAAGAGATTAGTTCTTTATCCATAGGATAGGAAATACTCTTAGCAGTACAAAAAAAACTGAAATTTGAAACATGACTTTGTAAAATATTTGTCTGTAATTTATACAAGGTTAGTAATCTAAATGATAAATGGATAAAAAAAATCTATATTTGTGCATTCTTATTGTAAATTGTGTGTATGAAAAGATGTTATTATTGATAATGTGTGTAATTTTTATTTGAAAGTCAATGATTATTAATACATAAATAATAAATGTTGAACTAATAAAATATTTTTTATAATAATATCATTTGAATAAACTATTTTTTCTTAAAAGTAATGAATTTTTTTATTTGATTTTGCTGCTAAACATCGCCCTTTAGGTAGAAGTTAAGGAACTAAAGTTGTAAAGTGGAGGTAGGAGAACTAATACTTTTAATCTTATTCGATAAAATAGATTGTTTCTCATTATTTACTCTACAATTTTGGGTTTTATAGCAAAAATCTCTAAACACCTAATTTTGTGTAGCCTAAAAAACATAAAAATATTTGAAAACGTATTGTAGTAAATAAAAAAAAATTGAATAAAATAATATTGGTATTAGATAATTAGTATTATTAGGATGTTTTAAAGAGAGAGAAAAGAATAATTGTTAGTTTTTATCCTATAAAAATAAATAATAAATTACCACTTTTTTAAAATAAAGATAGAAGAGTTGCTTTTTTATAGAAAAAAAAGTAGAAGTTGGGGATAAGAGGCTTATAGTTTGTTCACTCAAACTCTATTACTAAGATAACATGAGAAACAATAAATAGATCCCCTACGTCCTAGTGGAAATGAATTGAAAATACTAGAGATTTCTAAAGGATATGCTCGAAATTTTTGCTGACAATCTCTTCCATTATTAATCATTTTCAATGTTGTCCATTCAAGGGTCATAGCTATAAGGCGTGATGGCATCATTGCATGTAATTTTCTTTTAATTTTTATTTATTTATTTTAATGTTAAATGAGTAATTTCATTTTCTATATTAATAATAATGAATATTTTCTTTTTAACCTTATATAATCAAATTACTATTTTTCAATTTTATAAATAATAGTAAATATTCTTTACCTGAATAAATAGTAATTAATTAAATTTATTTTTTAAAAATGCTAAATATTTTTTGTAATTAAGTAAATAACAAAAATATAACAAATAATATATGATTGTAATAATTAAAATTATATTTGACATCCCTTTAACTTGGGATATGATAACACTATACTTCACCCTTTTAAAATGGATGACAAATAATGATAAACGGTTGATCATCTCTTTAAATTTTATAAAAAAAAGAAGACGTGACCATTATCGTGCTTCCACTCTCCTCAAGTTGAGATGTGATAACAGATATAGAGATGTATTTCACTATCTTCAATAGGGGATGACATACCGTGATTAAGCATTTTTCATTCTCTTCGAATCTCAATAAAACCCACCATAACCAACAAAGTTTTTTATCCCATAACTACGTATCTTGATTTCCTATTGCTCATGAGGATACGTAAGAGCAAGATAAAATCTTGTCAGCAAAAAATAATTTTTCCCTTTAAAAATAAGTAAGTAAATAAATAATCTAACAAATTGGGGTATAACATAGTTCACACAATTAGTTAGGGTATTATCTAGAAGGGGCGGATGATGTGTTAATATTTTCTCCGATCTATAATTAACTCTCGAGTATGTTGAAAGAGTTTTCTTGCTACTTTATTGATGCAAGTTTCTGATTGATTTATTTAATGACATGTCAATTCTTTGCTCGCCATCTCGACTTTGTTAGAATAAATTGCAACACCGATATAATGGTTTCAAGAATGCTCCTTTAATAAAACACTTAGCTTTATTGAATTATTAACAATTTTATACCATCTCGGCTTTGTTAGAATAAATTCCAACGCTAGTATAATGGTATGAATTTAGCAATTTAATACAAGTTATAATGAGTGACATTTATTTTTGTTTTGCTTTATTAACTAAACTACTTCCTTATGGAAGGTTGGTAAAGAACAAATAAACAAAACAATAAAGTTAGAATTTAATCGTACCACTTCTTTTGAAGGGTTGATATAAAGAATAAAGAATAAAGAATAAAGCAATAAATAAATGTTAATTGCTTTATGAATGTTAGTTGCGAAAAGTAAATGACAGAAAATAAAAATTAGTAGTTAGATCATTCA
This sequence comes from Lupinus angustifolius, assembly GCF_001865875.1. Classification (NCBI taxonomy): domain Eukaryota; kingdom Viridiplantae; phylum Streptophyta; class Magnoliopsida; order Fabales; family Fabaceae; genus Lupinus; species Lupinus angustifolius. Next base: position 15,133 of record NW_017720748.1, on the reverse strand, counting down.
TTATAGCTGTGTATTTTCCTTTTCACAAAAAATTCAATTTATGAATTAAATTTCACTTTGATTCAAGGTTTCTTTCTTTGTCAACAAATAAAATTTATAAGTTAACACTTTACTATTTTACATTTGAATCTCTTTCAAGATTCAATTGTAGTATAGTATAAGGTTATATCGAACCACAAGGAATTTCTGAATAGAACATTATTATAAACATGCTATATTACTAATAAAGTTTGAACATATTTTTTGTTTGATTTTGTTTATGGACTTTGAACAAGTAAACATAAATAAACATAAACAACTATTATGCACAAATTCTTGAGGAGAAAATTTAGTTTAAATGATGGAAATATTTCTTAACATGTTTCTATGAAAAATGTTTATAAAAGTTATGTGTTATACTTTGGTAATTCCAAACACCACTTCATAAAATTTCCCCTAGTCCCCAGCAAGAAAAAGTGATTTTCAAACCTTGCAAAATACACTAATCAATAGAAAACTGTCATTTGATGAAATAAGTTGTCCCACCTTATTTCAGGCTCTGTAAACATTGATTAACCTTGATTACAAGTTGCTTAAAATGGATGCTTTGATTTGGCAAATGAACTAAGATGTATTCCTACTTTTTAGTTCATTTGTCAAGACTTTAAAAAGAAGTATTTTGGATCTTGAAATCAAGTTTTAGGTGATCAAGCTAAACCCTCATTAAGCACTTTCTAAATAATTGAAATTGTCAAAGTAATAACTTAAACATAATTCAATACAATGAAACAAGAATTATTAGTGAGCCAAAATTCAACTAAAATTTAGGAGTACTAGTCATCTTAGGCCAAGGATTTAAGACACTTTACCATGCACAAATGAGATTGCAAAATGAATTTCTACATTTCATTTGATTACTCCTTCTCCTCTTGAATTAAGGAGAAACTACAAAATAAACTTACCTAAACTACTTTGGAGAAGAAATCCTCCAAGAATTTACAAAGAAGAAAGTGTAGAAGAAGAGAGAATTTTGGATTTTAGAGAGAAGTGGAATGTAGAGTATGTGTTGATGAGAAAATTAGTATATTTTTCCTTTTGAGGTGCCTCCTATTTATAGTAGTTTCTGCCAACCGCCAAGCTCCTATCCTTGACCGCCAAGCTGCTAACCAAACCCTTCAGCATGGGTTCGGTCATGGCCAAGCAGCTTAGCCACCTACTTGGGGCTGAGTCACCCAAGCTAGTTGTGAGCTACTGGCCCAACTATTGTGAGTTACCTCTGAAAAGCATATGAAGGCTACTTGGAGTGAGGTCATGCATGAGGTCATGGTTGCTTGGTGGCTAAGTCAACTTGACCAAGTTATTGGGTGCACACCTCCAAGCTCCTATGTGGCATCGCTAAGCTGCATGTTTGATTTGCTTTGACTGTGCTGATGGTGATGTAGCCTAGTGCTTGCTGATCTAGTCAGGTTTGTAGTTCCATTATGGGCGGTTCAGGTGCTCTGCTAAGCATTATGCTTGAGTAGGTTGGCTTGTGCCAGACTTGTGTTCTGGCCATGCCAGGTTGAGTCTGACCGTGCTAGGTTGGTGTCCAGGTCAGCTAGGCGTGGGCTTGGTCCAAGCTTAGCTGCTTAGTAAGAAACTTTAAGTTGACTCCATATTTTTTCACATAGGCCAAGTCTTGTTGAGTCATGCTTAAGGCTAAGCGCATAGCTTGCCACGTTAAGCTTAAGCATGTCATGTGTGGATCATTTTGGCCTCTTTTGAACATTTTATTTGCACTTGATTAATTCTTATCTTTTCCACCTAAATCCTACAAAATGTAATAAAAAGGAAATACACAAAGCCTATATACAAGATTGTGATATTTTATCCAAAAAGTGTTGAATTAAGTTAGTTTTCTCTATTTTGTCAAGGATAAGTGCCATAAAAAGTGTATGGAATTTAGGCATTTTTGGCACTTATGAACTCCCCCCAACATAAGACTTTATTTGTCCTCAAACAAATGGTAAGGTAGAGGTAATAATCTCTCATTTCTAATCTATGATATTTGTAATTCCTCTGTTTATGATTGGATGAAGTCTATGGATTATATAGAAGTCTAGAACCCTGTAAGGAGTGCACTATAGATACCCTAATACTTTACACTAGGAATGAGGCCTTTAGACATTTCCTAAAATCTTGAAAGTGTACCCCATTTATGACACAATGAAACATACTTTCATTTTTACCCCTAAACAGTTTTTATTGGCATAAATTGGGACTCTTGTCCCATAAATAAAGTGTTCCAAGAATCACTCAAACCCTAATAGTATATAATACTATTGCACATTGGTATCCTTATACTATAGGCGCATCACATCTACATGCAAACTATGTACCCTTTATAGGATCTATCGTACTAAAAGTAATTTTCATCTTAGAAAGGAACTTATGTATCCTAGCTTAATCACATATTAGTTTGAACTATATGACAGATTTCAATCTATCGTGACACTTCATACATTGAAGTGATGGCTAAATCATTCCACTTCATACATTCGCCTAATCATCCATTATCTCATGCATTCCATAACTCATCCATGCATCTAACAAATGAGCCACTCTAATTCATTGACTTATTCATTCGGGCATGCATGGATCTAAAAGAAAAAAAATGCACATTCATATATTCATCTATTTATTCATTCATCCATGCATTTAACAAAAGGAAAAATAAATTATTCAAACATTGCATTTCATGTATTATCATATCGTATATTCTAATCTAACATTTCACTATATTGTGCATTTTAACATTATATTTCACCATATCATTGCATTCATTATAGTAAATCTTCCCCCATCCATTCTCATATAAAACAAAAAAAATTAATCATTTAATATATCTTCAAGCATTTCAAATATATCATTTAATAGGTAGACTCGTGTCTTCCAAATCATATGCATCCAATATCACATTTTCAAAAAATGCACTAAAAAAAATAGTTTGCATTCCATAACTACATATCATGCACTCTCATGCATCAATTTCATCAAAAATTGCATTCTCATTATGATTCATGCATTCTCTAAGATACATGCCATGCATTTTTGAAATAATATATGCTCAATGTAACGTTCCAAGTTTCAGCTATATGCTTGTGTGTGTTAGTTTGTGTGTGTGCTTGTGCATGTGCGTATGCGTGCGAGTGTGCCCGTGCGCACACGTGTGGGTGCGTGTGTGTGTGGAATTTTATTAGGAAAATTTATGATTTACTTTTTGACATAGATTAGGGTTATATCATGATCTTTGAATGGAAAATAAATAAATTAGAAGCTTAGTTGAAAGTTTCACACACTTTTGGATTTATCCATTATTGGATAACTCTATCGTTGCAGGAGCTCATCGTAAATGACTTGAGGGACCCTATGATTAGTATTAAGCTAATACTATGTTATTAGAGTATTGAGATTTTGATGAATTATATAGTCATTATTCGAGTCTTGAGTTTTAAAATTAACTCAGACAATTTCCTGAAAATTGTTAATGATCTTATTGACAGTTTTGCTCGCGAGAACCTGTAGCTTCTTCTGTTAGACTATCAATTATACTCATCTAGACAATGTTTAATATTATTCTAAGGTATCTTAGAATTCAAGAAACTCATCTATATTGCACATAAAATAAGAACCATGCATGTTAAGTAACTTAAGTGCCAAATCACCTCCTAATTACATCATTAAGGGTAATCACCCTTTATAATTTCAGTTTGGAATTTGGGAGCCCACTAAACTCTCCCAACATATCAATATCATTTATACTCCTATATAAGTGTCTCCATTAGTTGCATTGGTCATAAAACACCAAATAAAGTCAACATCATATTCTATCTTTCTCCTTTCTAGCCGTGAGCTCCAAGGGTGTGTGGAGGTCCAAAGTTCTACTCTTACTTGCATGCAAGAGTGATACTTACTCAATAAAGGTATGAAGATTCTAAATTTGGTCTTATTTTAGTTGATTCCTTTGTTTTGTTTCTTGTTATATTGTTCCAAAAATTCTGCTCCAAGTGACATGATGATCCATGTATAGTAACTTGGTTACTTGAGTTCCAAGTTTCCAAATTGGTCAAGATTAATGTTGATAACTTCCATATTCATTTTGAATGTGAAATTCCTTCTGTTTTAGGTGTTGAGCCTATGAAATTTAGGGTTAGAAGGTTGTCAAACCCTAACCCACATTCTTACCATGACAATAAGCTTAATATGATGGGTTAGATGTTGTAGTGCTTGTACGAGTCTTTAATACTAAAAATCTACTATATGTATATCTTGTGATCATCCTTTACATTTTGTTTTCAATGTGTTTTTGAGTCCTATTCTATGTTTGGGTTCTTTTCTTGGCTGATTAAAGTACATGAACTCAACCCCAACCTCTTGTGCTTCAAAACTCTCTAGTTTGAGGTTTATGAAATTGTGTAAACTTTCAACCTTGAATTTGAGTGTAAATGGTACCCTTGATATCAAATTTTAAAATGAATGTTTAATACTCTTTGTTTTTGATGTTTTAGTTACATTCCTTAGGTTGTTAGAGCTTAGAAACTCAGTCATCCATTCTTGTACTTCAAGTAAGCTTAAAGTTTTGGTTTATGTGGTATTGTAAATTCTAAGTCATCAATTTGAGTGAGAGTGGTGCCTATGACCTCAATATTCGAATTTCATGTTAATTATTTTCTATTTTATGAGTAAAACCCTTGGTCCCGAAGTATTGGTGGTCAATAGGTTCATGCCTCTCTATCTTGTACTTCAAGTAAACAAATCTTGCTTGATGCCCAAGCATGTTCTATCATGTTCTTGCATAAATATTCTGGACCACTAAGGGTATGCTTTAGAAACTAAAATCCAGCAGTTTTGTTTCCCTTTCAATTATCTTCATGATGATATGATATTTGTCAAGTTTGGATAATTAGGGAGTAAGTTATGCCCTATTTACTAAACTAGTTTCTATTATTTCCAAAATTGTGATCAATCATAAAGATCACTCCGAAAATATTCTTTATAGTCATACTATTAGAGCTTATAAGTACTTATATTTCTAAATATCAAACAAGATTTCCAAATTAATAAATTTCTCTCAAATCCATTTAGTTATTTGAGAGTTAGGCTTGTTTTACCAAAACATATTCTATCATTAACTAGTCCTTAAGGAAGTTATGGTGATATGTACAAATGCATTCAAAACTATGTCCTCCAAACCCTAAACTCAATACCTTAAAATATCAATGTTTTGCCTTGATCAATTATATTTCTAAATTGATCATGATTGTCTATTTTGATTTAGCCATCTGATAGTTAGGCTCCCTACACTAAAGTAATGTCTTGTTGCCTTGTAATTAAAAGTCATGGTTAGACATTACTTGATGAGCAACCCATAACTCCTAGCCTGAATGTCCAATTCTATTCAAACTAATTTCATATGAATAAAATTGGACAAAGAGTTCATTACGTGAAAGTACAATATAATTCCATGTATGAGTCAAACCCTATAAACCATTCTTTGGAGTTGTCTAGCTTATATGGATAACACATTCTTTGAAATTGAAATGATTATAACTTGAGTTATAGTTACTCTTTTCTAATGATTACAATAGGTATGAAAATCATATTCACTATAGTCTTTGTTTGCCCAATTTGGAGGGCTCAAGTTAATCCTAATGTCTCTACTGCAGTTGTCAATCTCCTACTGTTAGAAAGAATTCAACTTTAAGCCAAACCAACTCTAGTCGAAATCAGTTATGTTGTGCCAATGACATTTTTATTGTGCCTAATTGAAATTCCATGTATTCAAATGAGATATTTGAATATATTCCAATGTCCAAAACCACATTAGAAAAATTCTAGTTAATTTCTACTAAAGCTATAACATTTGTAGCTTAACAATTTTAAATACTATCAGGTACTCGTGATACGGGCAAAATATGTCTGGATATTATTAATTTAGATAAAATTACAGGTATGGAGAGAAGTGTTTTCATGTATAAGCTTAGAAATGATGTCAAATATAGTCGTGCATCTCTAAGCTTTGCCTAAGATATTTAGAGTTGAATACTATTTATGTGGCCGCGAGTAACTGGATACTGAAGCCCTTTGACTCGTAAATTATTGATTTGAGATTCAATGAATTTTACTTGGTAAATGACTTTATGTTGGATATGTGATCTTGTTTGAATAGGCATGATAATCTGTTTGTTTTGAGATTGAAATGACTAGTATGATTGATGTAATTTTGATGGAATGATTATATGATGGTTCCAAGTATTGTGAATTACTATATGCTTGATATGACGTAAATTATTGATTTGAGATTGAATGAATTTTACTTGGTAAATGACTTTATGTTGGATATGTGATCTTGTTTGAATAGGCATGATAATCTGTTTGTTTTGAGATTGAAATGACTGGTATGATTGATGTAATTTTGATGGAATGATTATATGATGGTTCCAAGTAATGTGAATTACTATATGCTTGATATGACTACTCAATCCTGATAATGAAATTGTAATGGATATGACTAATTGAAGAAATTATATTAGTGTTGAATGAGTATTTTCTTAACGGATTGATTATTGAGAATGTTGAATTAAATGTTGCATCATGATATGAAATTGTCATTATGCATTTACATGGCATGGTGTATGAATATTCCTTGTGGAATGAAGAACAAAAAGGCTATGTTTGTGAAAAGAATGTAAAGAAGGAAGAGGAAACTATTTTATTGAGCTTGTCTCCAACTAACGTATTTTAAAGGTAATTAAAAGTATTTTATAAATAAGCTAATAAAGTGTTGTCTTAAAAAACCGTGTTGGTATGTGAATTTAAACAAAGGTTTAGTTTTCTAAGTCAAAAAGAAAGAAATTTGAGAAACTATATTTCTAAGGTTGTTTTCCAAAATGTCAAATAAATATAAATTTCTTTTATTTACTATAAAATGATTCTTCTAGTCAAAATCATATTTTACTATAGTTGTCGTGATTACCCTAAAAAGAGGTGAATGTTTTGAGAAACCTTATTCTTAAAGTTACTTGTCAAAATGCTAAATTATTCCAAATTATTATGATTGGTTGCGAAATCATTTCTTTTTAGTTGAACCTATATTTTATAAAAGTTATTAATGTTACCCTAAATAGTACACCTAGTTTTTCTTAAAAAAAACTGAAACCATGTTTGAATATGAGCATTCATATCACTATGTCTACCGTGGGTAGCATATTATATAGGAAGATACAACACTGTGGATTTTGTGTCGATAACCCAAAGGGGTACCCTATCTGTGTGACTTGGTTGAGGGGACACTATGGGCGGGGATTGATCTGTTAGGATAGGGTAGCTCCCTTACATTGATGGAACTCCTTGCAGTAACTGTGGTGACCTCTGACACCCCTTTGAAGGTATCGTGTCTAGGATGATACAGTGGATATCCTCGTGATCAGTGGGTAGTCTAACGTTACTGTGTGCATAATATATTGCCTATGAGTTACCAATAGTTGGCACGATGTTGTAGGCATCTTGTTCGATTCCTAAGAACATCATAGGACTGGTCGAGCTCGACTAGTGTCGATACCATTATCGTTAATTAATAGTTAGACTCAGTTAGGAGACATTTCTTCATGCACTCATTTAGAGAGTTGATATTTGTGTCAGGATAAACATTATAGGTATTCATACATCATGATATTGATATTCCATATTTGATTATATCCATGTGATAATTATTATATGACATCTGTTATGTGAATATGATATTATATGTGTTGTTTATATACCATATGTTGAAGTACTTACTCTCCTAATATTTTAGCGAGTATGTGACTTGATGGAGAATGATTGTGCCATCGTCTGAAGGAAAGTAAAGAAAATCCTTATAGCTAGATAGTGTGTCGCTCTATTGTAGGATGTAACACCTGAGTTAGGGTATCCGATTTTACCCTCGACAAGTTGAAATTTTTAATTTTTTTGAAGGATTTGTCAAGGATATTCCTATTGGTTTTGAAGTTCAAGTTAAGTCTTATATAAAAGATATTTTTGGAAAAAATTATTTCACAATTTTCAATATGGCTTTGTTTCCGCCATAAATCATTTCTCTATTATTTATTTATTTTTAGTTTTGGCTGAGTCAGGATGATATACTTAGGGTTAGCATTTCATGCATTATTTAAATTATAAGTGGCATTTCAATCATGTACAACATGGACAAAAAAATAGAGAAGGATTGTCCATTTCATGCACAATGTGCATCAATAAAATCATTTGTTATGCATTCATTCCATGGTCACATTGTTGACGGAACTCATAAATTAAGTGTGGATTTTAAGAATGCTATTATTGGACTAGACTAAAAGTAATCATGGTTAAAAGTAAAGCAATCCAAGAAGATAGAGAGAATAACGCTTACATGAAGTCCTTGTATGCGGATGAGACCAAATGAGCTAATCCAATCACACATGATGATTCATCGACTCCTACCTCAGCTCAATTGGGGATCACTTTGAAAGTTTATCCTCATTTGAAAACCTCAGTTAAGGTCAACCACTCATATGCCAATCCATGTTTCTTGAATAAAAATTTATTTTCCAATATATATATTTTTAATAAGTATATAGTAATGCATTAATTATGCAAATTTACACCCCACAACTCACTCCATGAATCATATAAACCCAAAAGTAGAACAAAAATAAACCAAATAAAAATTAATTAGTGCATTAAAGTGAGATATATAATTCAATACTTAAAATAATATGGAGAATGATACTAATCTAAGATCGAAAATGATGTGGATTTTCTTTGAAACTTTAATGGCACAAGACTTCCTTATAATTTTCAAACACTAAGAAAAGATCCCTTGTCACCATATTTAAACCTAGACATTAAGTAAAGAGAATATTTTGAATTATCCATAAACAATTAGTAGCTTAAAGAGGTTAGCTTTGCAATTGTTTTCCTTGCATTCAATTAATAAATAAAAGAATACATTGCTTAAACAGAAGGGTAACTCTCAATATATCACATTATTATAGTTTTTGGTTGATTCCTTTTTCTCTAGTAGAAAAGTTCCAATAAGCCCAAAACTGAAGTAGTACGGAAGATGCTTATCATGGCTATATAAGTCGTTTCAATCAAAAACCCTTCAACCAAGTACTAGAACGATCTTAAATTGCCACCTTCAAAGAAACATTTTCAAGTGTAGCTTTGATATCGACTCATAACACATAATACAAGTGTTAGGTATCAGTGACAGAATACACCTAGAAGGGGAGAGAGGGTTGAATAGGTGTCGCGGTTCCCACTTACTGCTATTTCAACCAAAGCCCTATTCTAGAAAATTACCCAGTTAATCGATTAAAGCTATGATTAATCGATTAAGTCGCACAAAATTAGCAGTTGATGAATGGCTCAATTACACAGACAATTACAGATTATACAGAAATGATATAGCATATATATTCGAACACAAATGATCTTTATTTGGCAGTAATACTAATTCCAAATATCAACTACAATAGGCAATTAAAAGATACTTAAAACAGTAAAGAGATAAGGGAAAGAAACAACCTGCAACAAGGTTTTTATACTGGTTCGTTTTATGGTCCACTGCAAAACTACATCCATCCTCCTTGAACCTCTACCTCGGTTGGACCTTACCCAATCGCCTAGGAAAACCTTTCCTACGATCCAGCCCCAGCCAAGAGTATGCTCTAAACTCAAGACCTCCAAGTCTTGGTGAAGACTCTCTGATCTCGTTAGTGGTACGACACCAAGAGACGACTTTCCTTGTTACACAAACAACACAAAAATATCTCATATATAACAAGAAGGAACAAGCTATAAACCTGTACAAATCTCACAATTACTATGAATATGTATAAGATCAGAATCATGAAGAACATGTAATTTCTACCCTTAAGAAATCTCTAAAAAGTAATGAAAGAATCATGCAAGAACAAGATAGGATGATGAACACATTTGATAATATGCAATGGATGACATGTTAATCCCTAAGCATAATACTATCTCACTCTAATCTTACATGCAATTCTCTCTGCCTATATGACATACATTGAACATGAAAATATGCAACTTAGCAATTCTAAGCTGAGTGAATGAAAGATCTAAAATCGTATATAAAATCTGTTGAAAATACAGTTTATATATAGAAAAGTTGTTTTGCACCCAGTTAATTGATTATGTTGCATGTTAATCGATTAACGGGCTGTTAGAGAGTAACTGAAATATGTTTTTCAGTTATATGTTGAAACTGTTAAAAACTGTTTTCACGTTAATCGATCAAAACTTCACTTAATCGATTAACTGACATATTTTCCGTTAAAATGTTAATTGGTAAGCTACTTATATGTTATGCTTATCAACTATGTATGTTTTACCTTTATGTTATGCCTAAAATGCACAAATAACATGTATGATTAATGCATGAACATATAATAAACTAGATGACATGTCTCATGTAAATGATATGATAGTTTTTAGACTTTGCGAGATTTGCATCTAGGTTTACTAACCTAGACTCAATAACTAAGACACATCTAAAACTCCAGTATAGACATGAAGCTATTGAATCTTTGACATTTTGTTGAGTTGTCTTTAAGCTTTCACTAAGTCCTTTGTCTCCATCAAAACATAGCTTAAGTGCTCTCTTGACACATTGCACTTTCAATCTCCCCCTTTTCGATGATGACAAACTCAACACCAAATTTGTTTTGATGTATAGCTTGAAGATGATCACAGAATGCATGGTTGTTGATTTCAAAGTTAAAGCGCATAGCTAGACAATGGAAGCTTAGTATTATTTACGACCTGCACACATTAAACAACAAAACAACCTTTCTCCCCCTTTTGACATTATCAAAAAGATAAACTAAATGAAATTTTGGTCAAAAGTAAGAAGAGATATGAAGTGAACTCAAACTGTAATTAATCAATTAATATTGGGAATGTAATTAATTAACCAGATGATGAAAGAATTGAACAAGTGCACACATTTATCAGCATTTAATCGATTAAAACAACAGGTTAATCGATTAAACCAATAGAATACAACAATATGACAGATTTAATGGCATGAAGGGTTATACATGAACCAATCAAGAAATGATGAAGCATTTTTATTATAGCATGGAAACAGTAGGCTCAATCAAACATAAAATATACATATAACCAAACATGATCAAGATCCATTAAACATGCAATTATGTTATATTTGACATATATAAGCAAAATGAAACCACAATAGGAACGATTTAAGTTCAAATGACATGCATATCAAGTCATAAAGTTGTAGCAATAGTAGATAGTTAGAGTTACAATCCAGAAAGCCAAGAGAAAATATGTCTCAAAATTATAAAGCAGCATAAATCCTAAAAATTAGCCATATAGAAGTACTAAACCTAGGGCAATCTAAGATCTAAGGCCTTCTAATCTAGGGATGCGGAGGAGGATCTCTCTCATCAGGTACGGTCAGACTACTATCACCCCAGATGAGGAATTTCAGCTTCTCAAACTCTGCACAAAACCTCGCATTCTATGCCTCGGTAGTGTTCTAGACAAAGCTCCTCATAGCCTGATAGCGGTTATCGATGTAAGCAACCTGACGCTCCTCAAATTGTTCCAAATCAGTATGGTAGGAGTCCTTCCAAGACTGAAATTTTAAATCCATTATGTTGTTCATCCTTTGCTCCATGGCATCCAACTGAGCTAATCCAAATGATGATTCCTGCGGCGCAGTTCCAGGTGGCTCCCCCTGAGTATCTTCATTAGGCTGATGTGTACCATCCTGATCCTCATCATCAGATAGCTCCAAATCCACTGTAGTAAAATCTTCCTAGTATTTCCAAGTACTTCCATACTTGTAGATACCCATTTTGTGGATAAGGCTTTCACCAACAAGGTGATCTTTGTCAAAAGTCTCTGTGACGATGGTGTCAGATACGTCAATATGCAGATAGTCAATAATTCTCGATATAAGGATATTGTAGGGCAACAATTTGGATTGTGATGTAGAGACATTATACATGACCTTCAGAATTTCTTCAGGCCTATTAACCATTATATTCTCCTTCACAGCTTACATAAATTTCAGATCATTAAAAGTAGGTTGTGTATGATTAGTGTTCCTCTGAATCAAGATGTACGCAATCAAATAGTGAAGCAATCTATTCTCTACCGATAAAGAGCCAGCTTTAGTCAGTTCTCCCTGGACATATACATATAGATGGGGACCTCTCAGACATGATTTATATACCTCAACAACATCGAAATCAGCAAGCCATTCATAATCACCTAGGCTAACACCAATAGTGGATAAGACATCCACATTCATAAAAATGCTACTATCCATCTCAAACAGATTTCCAGAAATCATAGACCAGTATCTATCATCCTTATAACGGAAGTTAGCATAAAATTCCCTAATCAAAGTGAGGTATATATTACCCGTTAATTCCAAAAACATTACAGCTCCCTGAGCATTCATACCTTGCAGAAATTCGAAATTTTGTTCTGCCATCCAGGTAAGATCGACATACCTTATGTAGGTGGGTTTCCTTCCCAAAAATTTGGACAACCATGTCTCTTGAAGTATGAGTGAGTAGTAGGAATCTCCACGGTCGTGCCTCACGTTCGGATTTGAAGATGAAGCATTAGGAGGCCTACGAGTGCGTTGAGCAGTTGTCTTGAACCTCTTCGAACATCCTCTTTCCATTGATGATTAAAACCGTGAGTAATGAGAGGAGAAGGAGGACAAGGGAGGGAACCTAGAGCTTAGGGTTTTGGGAATGGGATTTCTTGGGAAATAGAGAAACAGATTGGATGAATTGAGGTGCATAAATGGGTAAAGGCGAGGTTTAATACTTCTATTAAGCTAAGATTTCGAATTTGCTATTTGCATTTGAGATTTTCAAAGAAAAGGAGGAAGACAGGGTTTGAAAAAGTGACAAAAACGCTTCTGATTCTAATATATTTGCTGCTGTTAATCGATTAAGTGCCGCATTTAATCGATTAAGCAGTGTAAAAATTCCAGGTTTTCAGAAACATGAGCCCAGGTAATCGATTAAAATGAATCTTAATCGATTAAATTTAGTGAAAATTGAAATGTTTGCTACTAGAACTTAGTTTAATCGATTAAGAAAGATAGTTAATCGATTAACTGACATCAGATTTGCAGAATCAAGAGGTTTTTGGGTTTTAAAAGCATGCAAAGATTTATAACATTTATCAAGCAGTTTTTACTCAATCACATATACATTTTCAGCTTGTCATACAAGATCGTGAGTCATAATAGGAATATAATGCATTCATAACAAGTATACAATTTGAAGCATAGAAGACATTAATCATGCAAAGCATATAATAACATTTTTAGACGATTTTAATCAAGATAATTTTCATCAATAATTCCAAGTTCTCTTCGAACAACATAGAAGGTATCTCGTGAGAGAGGCTTAGTGAAAATATCAGCCAATTACTTAGATGTTTCAACAAATTCAAGCACACAATTGTGTTTTTGTACATGGTTACACAAGAAATGATGTCTAATTTCAATATGCTTGGTTCTAGAATGCAAAACATGATTCTTGGATAGGTTTATGGCACTTGTATTATCACATTTTATAGGAATCTTTTCTAGATTAAGTCCAAAGTTCTTAAGTTGCTGCTTCATCCATAGGATTTGAGTGCAACACACACCGGCAACAACGTATTCTACTTCGGCGGTGGACAATGCAACACATGCTTGATTTTTACTGTGCCATGCAACTAAGGAACTACCAAGTAAATGACAAGTCCCACAATATTTGGTTATCTCGATTGCTTTTCCCTTTTTATCTTTATCTAGATAGCATGCGGATGCCATAGGTGTTGAAGCCTCTTTACACTTTTCCATATTGAAGTTCTTTAGTAACTCTTTGCAATATTTCGATTGATGAATGAAGATATCGCTTTCCATTTGTTTGATTTGAAGTCCAAGAAAGAAGGTCAGCTCACCCATCATCGACATCTCAAATTCACCCTGCATCAACTTAGAAAATTCTTTACAAAGAATGTCATTAGTAGATCTGAAGATTATATCATCAACATATATTTGAATTAAAAGCACATGATTATCTAATCTACGAATAAAGAGGGTAGTATCAACCATACCCCTCACGAACCCTTTTTCCAAGAGGAAAGAGCTCAATCTATCATACCAAGCTATGGCAGCTTGTTTCAGGCCATAAAGGGCCTTTATGAGCTTATATACAAGGTTCAGATATTTAAAATTTTCAAAACCGGGAGGTTGATCTACATATACCTACTCTTGAATATAGCCATTCAAGAAGGCGCTCTTGACATCCATTTGAAAGAGCTTGAAGTTCATAACTGATTCAAAGGATAAAAGCATCCTTATGGCCTCTAATCTGGCTACAGGAGCATAGGTCTCATCATAATTGGTGCCCTCCTCCTGGTTGTAGCCTTTGGCCACTAAGCGAGCTTTATTTCTGATTTTCAAGACAGATTCATCCAATTTATTATGAAAGACCCATCTAGTATCAATCATTGGATGTTCTTTAGGCTTAGGAACCAAGTCCCATACATTATTACGCTCGAACTGGTTTAGCTCTTTTCACATAGCTATACCCCAGTTTACATCCTCAATTGCCTCATCGATGGTCTTAGGCTCGATTTGAGATACAAAAGCAACAAAGTTGCAAAAGTTATGTAAAGAGCTACGGGTTACCACCCTCGTAGTTATATCACCTATCGCCACCCCCGTAGTTATATCACCTATCACTTTGTCGAGTGGATTATCCTTCTTGGTCTTCCACGCGATTGGCAAGTCCTGATGCTCATCTTGTATAGTTTGCTCTGTTTCTGCATCTTTGACCTGGTCCATTTCCTTAGAGTATGCTTCTTCCAAAGCACCTGCAACATCATCATATAATACCTTCCTCTTCTCTTTTGGAGAAGATTCGTCAAAATGGACATGCACAAACTCTTTTACTTGCATTGAATATTTATTAAAGACTCGATAAGCTTTACTATTCAATGAATACCCCAAAAGTATACCCTTATCAGCTTTTGAATCAAATTTACTTAAAGCTCTTTTTCCATTATTTAATATAAA
>NW_017720747.1:0-8173 GCF_001865875.1 Lupinus angustifolius | reverse complement strand
GGCCTCAAGAGTATATGATTAATCACATGGAAAGTTGTATGCACTGCATCAGCCCAAAAATATTTAGGAACCTTGCTTTCATTTAGCATGGTTCTAGCAAGCTCCTCTAAGACTTGATTCTTCCTCTCAACAACTCCATTTTGTTGAGGGGTACGAGGGGCCGAAAATTGATGCATAATACCATATTTATTATAGAATTTATCAAATAAATGGTTTTCAAATTTGCCACTATGATCGGATCGAATATATACTATCTTATGATTAAATTGGTTTTGGATTTGCTTGGAAAGGTTTTTGAAATACTTAAAGGCATCACTCTTGGACGAGAGAAATAATGTCCATGTCAGTCTAGAGAAATCGTGAACGATCACTAAAGCATAAAAGCTACCACCAAAACTCATAACCTGTGATGGTCCAAACAAGTCCATATGGAGAAGCTCCAAAGGTCTTGTTGTGGATATCACATTCTTTTTAGCAAAATATTTTTTAACTTGTTTACATCTTTGACAAGTGTCACAAGTTTCTTGAGTTTTAAAATCAAGTTTTGGCAGCCCATCAACCAAATTATTTTTAGACAATTTATCTAGATGCTTTATGTGAATATGAGCAACACGCCTATGCCAAAGCCAGATGTCATCCTCTTTGGATATAAAACATTTTGAAAATAGAGTAGTGACATCCTCCGGATTAACCATATAGATATTATTTATACGATATCCGACAAACTTAACTTTATAGATATATTGTCATGAATAATACAACACTCATAATCAAAAGATACACAATTACCTTTATTGCATAGTTGGCTGATACTCAAGAGGTTGTGCTCTAGACCTTCAACATATAACACATTTTTTATCACGACCTGATTTGAATTGCCAATTGTTCCGATGCCAAGTATCTTCTCTTTGTTGTTATCTCCATAAGTGACAAACCCTTTTTCTTGTAAGGATGGATCTAGGAATTTTGATTTATCACCTGTCATATGTCTCGAGCACCACTATCAAGATACCAATGTTGTCCATGTCCTCGAAGACATACCTGCAAAACATAGATCACTTGCCTTTTTCAGGTACCCAAGTTATGTTGGGTCCTTTTCTGTTAGTAACTAGGGAGTTATCTCCCTTTTTCATCCATACATACACGCCACAACAAAAGCATGTAGGAATCTTTTTATTAAAAAATTTCTTATTGGGCTGATTAATAGGTCTCCTATATGGCCTTATCCTACGCGTAGGGGGAATATATCCTAGCCTGGTATGGTCACCAACTTTCCTGGTTTTACTAAGCATAGTGTCTAACATGTTTTGACACTCTGTGAGTTTTCCGAGTTTTTCATTTAATCTCAAATTTTAATTTTTCAAATCATCGCAAGAATCACACACAGTTGGTTGACATAAATTATTATCAGAGCAATTGCATGCATTACAAGAATAGATCAAATCTAATGTTTCATTTTCCAATTTTAGTTCCAATTCTTTTTGTAATGAAACTATTTTTTGTTCATTTAGAAGGATTACTCTTTTCCTATCAGAAGTAATCCAAGCTAATTTCTTTAACTTATCATGCAATTCGACATACGCATTATACAATTCCTCATAAGGAGGAGAATCATCAGATGAAGTAGATGAGGTGTTAGAATATACCTCACTATTTGCCTCTTTTGAATTTGAGCAACAAGCATCCTCTGTTCTCGTCATTAAGCATAACTTCCCTATCCCTTCTTCATCTGAGGTGTTGGATGTCATGTCCGCCTCTGAGACATCTCATACTATGTAAGCTTTCTTCGATTTGAAGCCTCAAGGGAGTGCTCTTATCGGAATCAACCTTCTTGAGGTAAGTAGGACATTGGAACCTCATATGTTCTGGCTTACCACATTCATGGCACGTGAAGCGCTCGTTATTCTTGTTTTTTCTAGTCGACTCCCGCGCTCTCCTTTGTTAAATAATTTATCCAAAGCAACTAAATGGTTAACTATATGAGTAAAACATTTTTGCATATCATCAATAAAATCATTTGGTAACATACGAAATAACTCATATTCATGTGTTAGGGCATTCAGGCTGGCACACTTGACTTCGCTTGTGCCTTCGTGAATCACTTATAAAGTGTCCCACATTTCTTTAGCACTTTGGCACTGCGAATCCCGAAAGAACTCATCATAGGATAGGGCTGATTTGATGATTTTTTGGCACACCGGTTATACTGAACCTTTTTCCGTTCATCATCGGTCCATAGACTTTTCATTTTATCTTTCGGTTCATCGTCCACTAAATGTTGTGGAATGAAGGACCCGTTGACTACGGATTCCCAAATATCTGAGTCGATGGCCTCTATAAAGATTTTCATGCGAACTTTCCAGTAGGCATATCCTTCGCCACTAAAAATGAGAGGGCGGTTAATGGATGCGCCATCACCGCCAAAAGGGTTGGTGGAACCCATTTAATTTCCCTAACGGATCACGCGGATACGGTTGAGCTAGCACGACGTACTAGTTCTGATACCACTTGTTAGGTATAAGTGACAGAATACACCTAGAAGGGGGGTTGAATAGGTGTCGCGGTTCCCACCTACCGCTATTTGCACCAAAGCCCTATTCTAGAAAATTACCTAGTTAATCGATTAAAGCTATGACTTAATCAAGTAAGTCGCACATAATTAGCACTTGATAAATGGCTCAATTACACAGCCAATTACATATTATACAGAAATGATATACCAGATATATTTGAACACAAATGATCTTTATTTGGCAGTAATACTATATTCCAAATATCAACTACAATAGGCAATTAAAAGCTACTTAAAACAGTAAAGAGATAAGGGAAAGAAACAGCCTGAAACAAGGTTTTTATACTCGTTCGTTTTGTGGTCCACTGCAAAACGACATCCAGTCCTCCCCTCTGATCTGGGAGATTTTCTTCACTAAAATGGAAGCCAATGTATCGTACATACACACTTCCAATTAGAAGACCTTGAACGCTACCTTCTTGAGTTCCCAGAACCTCTAACTCAGTTTGCCCTTACCCAATTGCCTAGGAAAACCTTTCCTACGATCCAGCCCCATCCAAGAGTATGCTCTAAACTCAAGACCTCCAAGTCTTGGTGAAGACTCTCTAATCTCATTGGTGGTACGACACCAAGAGACGAATTTCCTTGTTACACAAACAACACACAAAAAAACATTAATGTGAAGCACAAAATAGCTCAAATATTACAAGAAAGAACAAGCTATAACCCTATACAAATCTCACAATTACTATGAATATGTATAAGATCAGAATCATGAAGAACATGTAATTTCTACCCTTAAGAAATCTGTAAACAGTAATGAAAGAATCATGCAAGAACAAGATAGGATGATGAACACATTTGATAATATGCAATGGATGACATGTTAATCCCTAAGCATAATACTATCTCACTCTAATCTTACATGCAATTCTCTCTGCATATATGACATACATTGAACATGAAAATATGCAACTTAGCAATTCTAAACTGAGTGAATGAAAGATCTAAAATCGTATATAAAATCTGTTGAAAATACAATTTATATAGAAAAGTTGTTTTGCACCCACTTAATCGATTATGTTGCATGTTAATTGATTAACGGGCTGTTAGAGAGTCACTGAAATTTGTTTTTCAGTTATCTGTTGAAACTATTTAAAATTGTTTTCACGTTAATCGATCAAAACTTCACTTAATCGATTAACTGGCATATTTTCAGTTTAAATGTTAATTGGTAAACTACCTATATGTTATGCTTACCAACTATATATGTTTTACCTTTATGTTATGCCTAAGATGCACAAATAACATGTATGATTAATGCATGAACATATAATAGACTAGATGGCATGTCTCATGTAAATGATATGATAGTTTTTACACTTTGTGAGATTTGCATCTAGGTTTACCTAACCTAGACTCAATAACTAAGACACATCTAAGAATCTAGTCTAGACATGAAGCTCTTGAATCTTTGGCATGTTGATTTGTTGAGTTGTCTTTAATGTTTCACTAATTCCTTTGTCTTCATCAAAGCATAGGCAAGCTTAAGTGCTCTATTGACACATTGCACTTTCGACAAGTCTCAACTTCCTATCAAAATAGACCACCACACGTGAGGGTGTTAAAAGCACAAGAACATAACATCAAAAATAAAAAGAGAGTTAGGTTGAAAACCAATAAGTGTAGCCTAATAAAAGGGAAGTGGTTCTATGTCGAAAAGCTATAAAGATTACTTAGGATATTAATAAAGAAAGATAATTCCTAACAATTGCCTACATTAGATATTCAGGGAAAAAGTTGGGGAGAAATAAATGATATTTTGGAATGCTGGAAGTTCATAATAGGAATGATGAGACAATATTTTTGTTAAAGAATATCGTACCATTGAACTTTTATCTCATTGAAAGAATTTCCTAGCTAGCTTACATTTGATGTATTTGGGTTTAGTCATTATCCTCGATAGGAAATTGGATAAGGTTACCAATAAACTGTGTTTTTGAGCAAATTGATGCAATTTTTTATCCACTCTTAGAATGTGAAAATGAAAGGTAATTATTGTTGATCATATCAAACAATGGTGGCGAACAAAGGTCGCTTTAGTAGTGTCTACAAAAGTTGATAGATTTTATGTCATCTGAAAAGAAAAAAGAAAATAATGAGTGGTATGCTAGTGTGAAGAAGAACCTTCTCCTTTGAATGTATCTAGGTTTTGATGAAGACACTAACATCAATAAAAAAAATAGAAAAATGATAAAAGGCCTTGATGCATGGAAAGCAAGTAAACATTGCTAGATATTTTTTTTTTTACTTTATATCAATTATGTTCTTAGAAATTGGGCTTAGTGTGAAATGGCAAATAGTCAAAGGATGTCATTATAACCGATCTACGAAGTTTTGATGAAGACAATGTGAAAGCTTGAAGACTTGGACATTTCAACAAACAACACACCAAGAACTCAAGGTCAACGTCATAGAGTCTAGCATTGCTTTCTATATTCTAGAGTTCTAAGTTGATTGCCTAGTATTGAATCTTAGGTTAGGTAAACCCAAGATGGAAGTGTCTCACAAAAAGTCTAAAATGGAAAATCATATAGAATGAGGCATAACATCATCATACATATATATGATAAATGACACTCATGCATTTGCATACATACATTCATGATTTTGTACTTAAAGGCTTTATTCTTTCTAAAAATCATGTTGCATGTTCATTCATCATATAGGGTATTTACCGCATAAAAAGAAAAACCATTTTTAAGTGTTTTTAATCGATTAACCTAGTTGGAAATCGATTAAATCCTGGAAGAAATCCTTAATCGATTAAGGAAAGTCATAATCGATTAAATGGAGTTACAGAATGTAACCTCCCAGGATTTCTGCTTGTTAATCGATTAAGCATAATTTTAATTGATTAAGCCATAACTGAAAACCTATTTTTAAAGAACCCGTTAATCGATTAACGTGGCAATTTAATCGATCAACATCTATTATATCGGTTATGAGCTAATTTTGTTATTTTGAAACATAATCCATTCTGTTTTAAAAACAACTTTTTCACCTTCATTAAGCAAGAACCAAAAAATATCTGAGAGAGACAATCAAAGATTGACTATGGTAAAAAGTTTCAAAGCTATCTTGATGTATCTTTGAGTTTTCTTGTATGAGCTTCAAGAGTAAAAAGAGAGAATAGAGAGAAAAGAGAGAAAAACAATTCATTGCGCAAAATCATATTTCATTCAATTGAAAACACTCCTTTCATGATTTCATAATTAGGTCTTAGGGCTGTGTTTATGAGATCTTTCTGTCAAGAGTGATTAGAGCCGAATTTAGAGTTGTAATCCGCACATTCTAGTGCGCAAAGTAACTCGGAAAAAATTCTATAATTTGAGGAGAATTCTCGTGATGTGTGGTATCATCACAGGTTGAGAATTAGGAGTCTTCATTAGATAGAAAGTCTTGATTCGAGCAAGATTTTTCGTTGCAGCCAAATTGTGCAAACGGTGTGGTATCTAAGTAGGCGTAGATAGGGGTCAAACCGGGCTTTGTGGCTCATCGGTTTCAAGAATGAAGCTTTTGTCTCGTTGTATTGGAAGTGTTGTTGTAAATTACATTTCTGATTAGTGAAGAAAAATCTCCCAGATCAACCGGGAGGCCTGGATGTAGTTTGTAGTGGACCGCAAAAGAACTAGGATAAAAGTCCTCACGCACATTTTCTCTATCCCTATCTCTTTATTAGATTATTGTGATTAATTGGTTGTTGTGTTAATCTGCTATTAGTCAAGAATCAATCTTAGGATAGTAAAGATCATGAATTATCACGGTTATTACGAAGCAAAAAAACTGATTTTCAAAGTAAAACAATCAGGATAATCGATTAACATCCTGATAATAATCGATTAAGTGAACTGTCTTTAATCGATTAACCCTATTGATAATCGATTAACTGTAGCAACTTTGTATTCTGCACAAATATCGGAAAATCAGGACTAGTGATCAATGACATCTATTCAGCCCCCTCTAGGTGTAATCATACCTTATTGGTACCTAACAAGTGGTATCAAAGCTAGTACGAAAGTGCTAGCTTGGCCGCTAATTCGTTGATCCAAGGGATTAATCATTATGGGTTCCACAAACCCCTTCGGTGGTGATGGCGCATCCATCAACCACCCTCCGATTTTCAGTGGCCAAGGGTACACCTATTGTAAGGTGCGCATGTGAATCTTTATAGAGGCTATAGACACATAGATTTGGGACTCTGTTGTCAACAGGCCTTTCACTCCTCTTCACTGAGTGGATGGTGAACCCAAAGAAAAACCAACTGGATTGTGGACTGACGATGAAAGACGTAAAGTCCAGTACAATCTCAAGACAAAGAATATTATAACCTTTGCCTTATCTTACGATGAATTATTTCGGGTGTCACAGTGCCTAAATGCAAAGGACATGTGGGATACTTTGCAAGTAACCCACGAAGGCACAAGTGAGGTTAAGTGTGCTCGATTAAATGCTTTGGCTCATGAATATTAGTTGTTTAGAATGTTTCCAAATGAATCGATAAGAGAAATTCAAAAACGATTCACTCATATAATAAATCATTTAATTTCTTTAGATAAGACTTTTCCTATTGGTGAACTTACTAACAAAGTGTTGCGTTGTCTTGACAGGAAATGGCAGTCGAAGGTAACAACAATTATGGAGTCAAAAGACTTAGACACTATGCCACTAGCAACTCTCTTTGGCAAGCTTCAAGAACACAAAATGGAGTTGAGTCGCTTAACAACGCGTGAAGATTCAGACCGAAAGAAAAATGACATCTCTTTGAAAGCTACATCTACACAATCACAAGAAGAGAGAGATGATGATGATTCAGGGTCTAAACTAGATGATGAAACGTTAAATCTTATGGTTAGAAAGTTTGACAAGTTTCTCAAGAAGAAAGGAGGATTTAAGCGATTTCAAAAGAAGGATGCAACTGATTCAACCAGACTTGGCAAAACTCCCAAAGATCGCCTCATGTGCCACGAATGTAGCAAACTGGGCCATATGAAATACAACTGCCCGAGTCATCTCAAGAAGGTTGAACATGTTAAAAGCAACCCCTGGGACTTCAAATCCAAGAAAGCTTACATTGTATGGGATGTTCCGGAGGACGAGACAACGAGTAGCACATCCGATGAAGAGGAGACCGCCAAATTGTGCTTAATGGCTAACACTCATGAAGTTGGTAGCACAAGCGATCCGGATGACATTAGTGAGATACATTTTTCTGACTCTTCTTTGTGTTCTGATGAGTCTCCCAGTGATAAGTGCCAAAAGTATACACTTTTCACCATCATTCTGTGGCACTTATCCTATGCAAATTGTAGAAAACCAACTTAAATTAACACTTTTTAGGTGAATTTTGCATGATTAAATAAATTGGTTCTTTATTAATTCTTGTCCAAGTTTTCTTTGAGTTTTGTAGGAAATTGAATATTAAAGAAAAAATTCAAAGATGGATAAGAATTCAAGCTGAAGTTCAAGACAAAATCTCAAAATGAATTGCTAAAAGTAATCAAGTTAAAGCATGGCATGATATGTGCTTAATTTGGTTACTTAGCCTTGAAGAAAGGTAGCTTACTTCTTCTTGAAGAAACCTATGTTAAGGTAGGCAAG
>NW_017720746.1:0-6650 GCF_001865875.1 Lupinus angustifolius | reverse complement strand
TTCAAGTTGGTGCTTTGATTAATTTTACTTGTTTGAGAAATTCTTAATGCTCTTTTTAGATTGATCACCTAAAAAATGATTTCAAGTCAATAAAATTACTTGTCTCAAACACTTAACAAATAAACTAAGAAGTAGTTGTACTACTTAGTTTATTTGCCAAGTTAAGCATGCTTTTCTTAAGATCTTACATTCATCACTCATTCAATATTAGAGTCGCTAATGGTTAGGTTGTGACAACCTAATATATTTTATGGTTGTAGTATAGTTTAAGTGATGAATGTAAGTGTTTATCATTCTACCATTTTAGGATATACACTAAAAGGAGGATTTCAGATCTCGGTGTTTGGGGTTAACCAAAGTAAAACTTAAGAACTTGTCTAAGTAGTTCAAACTCACAAGAAGTTGAGAAATATATGTTCCTTATTCAAAATGATCTTGTCTCCTCAAGAATTTGTGAATATTTAGTTTATTTCTCTTGTTGATTTATTTATGTGCAAATCAAACCAAAAAACCATCAAAATATGTTTAAACCATTATTTGTGTTTTGACATGTTTACATGATTTATTTTATTAGACAATTCCTTGTGGTTCGACATAACCCTATACTATACTACAATTGAATCTTGAAAGAGGAGTGTTATCAATAAATTTTATTTGTTGAAAACACCTTTTAATATACAAAAGTGATGAACTACCTTACTAACTTTTATTTATTCTTATTTACATTCCGCATTTTTTATATTCTTTAATACCAACCTTTCTTAAGGAAGAAGTTTGGTTTGTTAATAAAATGAACCCGAAAGGGAGTAACTAAATAAAATGTCACTTAAATTTATTATTCTGTTGTTCTTCAATTATTTATTTGTTTCTAACAACTAACTATTCATCACTTTTATATATTAGAATACCATTAAACGGGGGTTGGAATTTATTCCACAAAACCAAGATGGTATTCAAAGGTACTTAATAATTATGTTATAAGTAATTGCTTCGATACCATTGAACCGACGTTAGAATTTATTCTAACAAAGCCGAGATGGGGCAAAGAAGGAATGACTTATTTACATGATTATTAAAGAAGTAAGTTGTAACTGGAATATTCTTGAAACTATTATGCCGACGTTAGAATTTATTCTAACAAAGCTGAGATGGCGAACAAAGAATAAAACCGAGTTCTCTTACTTAAGCAAACAAAAAAGAACATAACGAAAATGAGAGTATTAATCTTTCAACAAATTGATACTGCTGTCAGGATGATTTGATGAGAGGAGAAAACGCTTTCAACACCCACTTACAATGAATTACATAGTGCATTTGTCGAGTTGCATGAGGAACTTAAGAAACTGGCAAAAATAAATGTAGATAGAAAACGAGTCATTTTGTTGCATGAAAGTAAAATAACTAAGATGTAAGAGGAATTAAATGAATTGAAACTAGAAAATGAAACTCTAGATCTCATCTACTCATCTTCCTTATGTAGTTGAGCCACTAAATTAATTGCACCCCCTATATGTGATAATTGTGATGTTTTAAATGTTGAAATTTCTGATTTGAAAGATAAATTGGCAAAATTCACATATAGTAGTTATAACCTGAACAACCTACTTGCTACATCTAGAAATGTAGGTAATCATAGAGGTATTGGTTATGAGCCAAAGAAAAATAGAAGACCATATAGGATACAAGTAGATTACATGCATAATAGGAATAATCAAAGATTGCCTACTTGTTTTTATTGTGGTAAACATGGTAACACATATATATCATGTTACATTAGGAAATATGGAATACCTAGTGGTAAATATGTGTGGATACGAAAAGGGCGAGAGTCCTTGATTACTAACAAGAAAGGATCCAATATAACTTGGGTACCTAATCAATGCAAGTAAAAGTATTTTGCAGGTTTGCCTTAGAACTCAGGGACAACACTGGCACTTAGACAGTGGATGTTCAAGGTATATCACAGGTAACAGATCGAAGTTCCTAGATATCTCACTAAACAGTAAAGGTTATGTCACGTATGGAGATAACAACATAGGAAAGATACTAGGAGTTGGGCGTGTTGGAAATGGTTCACAAGCCGTAATAGAAAACGTGCTATACATTGAAGGACTAGAGCACAATTTGCTAAGAATTAGCTAGATGTGCGTTAAAGGAAATAAGAGGCAGGTTGTGTGCAATGATGTTTCAGGTGCACTGGAAAAAGCATACACAAAGAACATCGAATATGAGAACGGGGTTTAGGATGATCAGGAGATAAATGCAGATTGTCAAGAAATGCCTATGGTGTGGAAGACAAAAAAGGATGATCCGCTCGACAAGGTCATAGGTGATATCTCATTGGGAGTGGTAACCTGAAACTCGCTTAGAAATTTTTGTAATTTTGTAACAATTGTGTCTCAGGTCGAACCTAAGACCATCGATGAGGCCTTAGAGGATGAACACTGGGGAATAGCTATGCAAGAAGAGCTAAACTAGTTTGAGCGCAATAATGTATGGGACTTAGTCCCTAAACTGAAAGATCATCATGTAATAGGCACAAAATGGGTCTTTAAAAACAAACTAGACGAGTCTGGTTTGATTATACGTAATAAGGCATGTTTGGTTGCCAAAGGGTATAATCAAGAAGAAGGCATTGACTATGATGAAACCTACGCCCCTGTTGCGAGGTTGAAGGCTATACAAATGTTGTTAGCCTTTGCATCGATAATGAACTTCAAGCTCTTTCAAATGGATGTAAAGAGTGTGTTCTTGAATGGATATATTCAAGAAGAAGTGTATGTAAATGAACCGCCCGGTTTTGAAAATCATAAATTCCCTAATCATGTGTATAAGCTCAAAAAGGCTTTATATGACTTAAAACAGACTCCTAGAGCCTGAAATGATAGATTGAACAGTTTCTAATTAGAAACGAGATTTGAAAGGGGCAAAGTTGATACGACACTCTTTATTCGAAAATCGGAAAATAATGTGTTATTAGTACAAATTTATCTAGATGACATTATATTTAGTGCTACAAACAATTTGTTTTGTAAGGAATTTTATGAAATTATGAAAGGAGAGTTTGAAATGTCGATGATAGGAAGCTGACATTCTTTCTTGGGCTTCAAATAAAACAAAAAAAGAACGGGGTATTCATACACCAAACCAAGTATTGCAAGGAACTCTTGCAGATATTCGAGATGGATAAGTGTAAGGAAGAGACGACACCCATAACACCATCCTACTATCTCGACAAAGACGAAAAAGGTAAAGCAATTCACATAACGAAATGTCATGGAATTATCAGTTCTTTATTGTATCTAACTGCTAGCCGACCCGATATAATGTTTAGTGTATGTATGTGTGTTAGATACCAAGCTTCACCTAGGGAATCTCATTTAGTGCGGTAAAACATGTTTTAAAATATCTTAAAGGAACAACATCTATGGGTTTACGGCACCCTAGGGATGCTTTGTTATCCCTAATAGGGTATTCGGATTCTGACTTTACGGGATGCAAGTTAGACCGGAAAAGTACTAGCGGGTCTTGCCACCTTTTGGACAGCTCTCTAGTATCATGGCATAGTAAAAAAACAAGTTTGTGTTGCCTTGTCTACCGCCAAAGCCGGATACGTTGTCATAGGCGTGTGTTGTGCTCAGATCCTATGGATGAAGCAGCAACTATCGGACTTTGGTTTAAAACTAGTAAAAATTCCTATAAAATACGATAATACTAGTGCCATAAATCTATCGAAAAACCCAGTTATGCATTCTAGAACTAGGCATATAGAGATTAGATATCATTTTCTAAGAGGTCATGTTCAGAAAGGTGACTGCATGCTTGAATTTGTTGAAACCTCAAAGCAATTAGTAGATATTTTCACCAAGCCCTTTCCATGGGATACTTTCTTTGTGTTATGCAGAGAACTTGGCATACTTGATGAAAAATATCTAAACTGATTTGCCTAGAGTAATTATGTGCCTTTTCTTGATCATGATTATATGCTTATGAATGATATGTGTTATGAATGCATGTTTCTTTGTTTAGATGATATTCATGACTGGTTTTATGCTCTATTAGTGTGTCCAAACCCATTAGGTTTGTGCCTTAGCATTAACACTCTAAGCATACTCTAGAAATCTATAAAGTGCACTAAAATCTATGATAAGTTTTGTTAATAATCGATTATTTCTGAGTCTTAATCGCTTAATTTGAGTTCTAGTAGCCAAAAGAAATTTTCATCTTGCAATTTAATCGAGTAATAGTTTATTTAATTGATTTTCTAGGCTCAATATTTTTTAAAATTTGAAAGTTATCACTAATTAATCGATTATCGTCAAAATTAAATCGATTATCAAGGAAACAAAATCCCAAATTCTGAAAAATTTAAGTTGGTTAATCGATTAACCTACTGTAGATAATCGATTAACAATGGTGGTATATCAGATTCAGGTATCATTTTGGGTCATTCTTCACTTAGAACCCTAATCCTCTTTGCTTCCCTCTTCTGAATCTTCTCCCAAAAATTGAGTGTTCCAATAGAAATCAATAGCTATTTCGAGTGCAATTTAGTCATTCCATCTATATTCAACCATAAATCACCAATAACCAATTATAGAAATCATATCCATCTATTCCTCTTTAGAAACCCTAAAACCCTCATTTCCAAGAACCAATTATCGAATCGATTAAAACCAGTGATATACATGCTACAATGAGTGATTCAAGAAGGATGAGAGTGAGACATACCGCCAAACGTGCAAGAGGCGGAGAAAAGGGCTCTTCCTCAACTCAAGTAGGACGAAAAAACCGTGGAGACCCTTATTACTCTCCAATTATTAAAGAAGCCATATTTTCCAAGTTTCAAGAACGTAAGCAAACCTACATCCGGTACGCGAATGCAGAATGGCTGGTTTCACAGGGCTTCCAATTCCCGCATGGGTTAGAGACCCAATGAGTAAATAAATTTGTGGAGTTGAGAGGTAAGCTCTATCCTTCGCTGATTAGAGAATTTTATTGCAACTTTAGGTATAAGGATGAGGAATATTATTCGATGGTAATGGGGAAGATGATAGTTCTGGATGAAGAGGTAGTTTTGGAGGTTGGAGGTCTTGAGTCTGGCGGACCAAGACTAGGTGATTGTAGTGATGAGTCATGGGACTCATTCGATGCTATTAAGATGTATAAATCTTGCTTGAGAGGACCTCATTTTTTTGTACCAGGAGAATTGACCAAGGCAAGGTCTTTCTCTGTTCATAATTGACTTTTACATTACATGATTGCATATATATTGGTTCATCAAGATTGCTTGCATATGGGATATTCATTTCTCGTATTATTGATTATTACGAGATTGACACCACTCACGTGGACATTATTATGACTAATTCTCGAGAGCATCTTGTTGGTGATAACCTGATTCACAAGATGGGCATTACTATAGAGTTGAATGGTAATATCTATCCCTCCTTAGTTAGGGACTTTTATGCCAATTTTTAATATAAGGATGGTGTATACATGTCTTTGGTTAAGGGAAAACTTTTTAATTTGGATGCGGAGCTATTTTTGAGTGTCGGGGGACCGACTAGTGATGGGGTTCCTCTGGGAAATTGCCAAGACGAGTCTTGGGAATCATTTGACTAGGAAGAAATATATAAGTCTTGTCTTAGAGGAACTCATATCTATGTTCAGGGAGAGGCAACAAAGGTCGAAGCGTTTTCTTTTGAGAACAGAATACTACATTACATCATTGCAGACATTTTAGTTCAGCGAAATACAAATCATGCTCAACCAACAATCAACAACTTGAAGTTCATGTTTGCCATTAAGGAAGGAATAATGGTAAACTGGTCTGCTGAGATCTTGAAGTTTATGTTTGGGATTGCGTCTTCATCTTCTTCAAGTCTACTATCATATGGGATCTTTGATTCCCAAATCTTCAATCATCTCAGCATTAATACCTCTACTGAGGAGGTTATAATAATGAATTGCCGCATGCACTTAATACGTGAAAATTTGATTCATAAGTTGGGAATTTATAAATTCAATGTAGGATGGATGTATGAGTTTGATTACAACTTTGCAGTCGATTTTGATCTTATTGAAGAAGATGACTTGGATAACTCAGTAGGCCAAGACATCGATTGGGTTGAATTTCTCTCTTTGGTCGAAGCACACGATTTACCACCATCACCTCCATTCACGGTGCTATGTATGTTTCAGGGTGTGCAAGTGCACACCCTGGTTTTTTGAAAAAAAATTATTTATATTCCAAAATATAAGTTTTTTTGTCAAGGACTTGTTTCATGAAAAATAAATAATCATTGTTGTGTTGAATTATTTTATAATATTATGGATATGCATCTTAAGGAACTTTATAATTGTTTCTTCAACACTAATATTTAGTTACTTATTTTTGTTAGGTATTAGTGGCTAAAATACACCTAGAAGGGGGGAGGTTGAATAGGTGTAGCGGTCAGAGTATCCGCTTTTTCGAAAACAACAAATTATTCAAAATTAAACCCAGATTAATCGATTAAAAGAATACAAATAATCGATTAACACAATTACTTTAATCGATTAAAGCAATTAAAGAGAGAAAGAGAGAGAGATAAATCCTGCAACACGATTTTTATCCTGGTTCGTTTGTGTGTCCACTTGCAAACTAC
>NW_017720745.1:0-764 GCF_001865875.1 Lupinus angustifolius | reverse complement strand
AAAACAGAATCCTGTGATGCTGTCCTAGAGGGCTCCCCCTGATTTGTAGCATTCTGATCACCCAAGCCACCCTGATTATCATCATCGGACAACTCCAGATCAATAGTTGTGTAGTCCTCTTGGTATTGCCAAGTAGTACCATACTTGTATATACCCATTTTATGAATGAGACTCTCACCAACCAGATGATCCTTGTCAGTATACTCAACAATGATGGTGTCATAAACATCTATATGCAAATAATCCACAATGCGTGAAATGAATATACTGTAGGGAAGCAACTTCGACTGAGACAGAGACACACTGTTCATGATCTTCAATATTTCCTCGGGCCAATTAATCATTACATTATGCTTAACAACGTACATGAAATGCAAATCATTCACAGTGGGCTGCGCATGATTTGTGTTCCTCTGTACCAGAATATAAGTAATGATATAATGACAGTCTGTTCTCAACAGATAATGACCCAGCGTTGGTCAGTTGACCTGGAATATACAAATGAGGACCTCTAAGAAATGACTGATAAACCTCAGTAGGATCAAAGTTATCCTTGACCCATGAGCAACCTCCTATTCCATAACCCAAAGATGACAAACCACCGACATTCATAAACACTTCATCACTAATCTCAAACAGTTTGCCAGAAATCATAGACCAGTATTTACCATCCTTATATCTGAAATTTGCATAAAATTCCATAACTAGAGCAGGGTAAACTTGTCCCTTTAATTCCAGAAATTTAACGGCTCCTTGAGCCTCCA
>NW_017720744.1:0-579 GCF_001865875.1 Lupinus angustifolius | reverse complement strand
CCAAACGGGTCTCTTGCAGAATGAGCGAATAATAAGGGTCACCGCGGTCCCGAGTGGAGGATGAACCAGCTTCCAGTCTTCGTCCACGATTGCACGACCTTGCTCCATTTTAATGTAGAACCCGAATTGATGTTGGACTGCGCAGAGAAGGATTAGGCAAACCTAACCTAGGGTACAATTTGGGGAAAAATTGGAATATGATGGAATGAGGATGATAATGTGAGATTTCAAGATGGTTTTGAGAGGGTTAGGGAGAGGTTTATCTACCTTATAGCACTTGGATCAGTTGAGTTGCAATTTCAGAGACATACAAGTGAAAAGAGGTGGAGAAAATGCCGGAAAAAGCGTGAAACCGAGGTGTTGTCTGCACTTAAGCTGCTGGTTTTAATCGATTAACGGGCATGGTTAATCAATTAAAATCATGTAAAAATTGATTTTCAGAAAATGATGCCCAGGTAATCAATTAACATCAGGTGCTTAATCGATTAAACACGGTAAAAAAATGGATTTCAGCTAGTAGAATGGTTTCAACTCTTTTAGGGCTTATGCATGCATTTTAACGGATTTATCGACACATTT
>NW_017720743.1:0-877 GCF_001865875.1 Lupinus angustifolius | reverse complement strand
AACTACGGGTTACCACTCCCGTAGATATGTCACCTATTACTTTGTCGATTGGGTGAGCTTTCTTGGTTTTCCACATAGCAGGCATATCTGAATGCTTCTGAGATCTGGTCTGACATTCTTCATTGGTTGCTGTCTCATTATCCACGTCGTTTGAGTATGCTTCTTCTAAAGCACCTGCAACATCATCAGACACGACCTTTCTCTTCTCTTTTGGAGAAGATTCGTCAAATTGTACATGGATAGACTCTTCTACTTGCATTAAATATTTATTAAAGACTCTAAAGGCTTTGCTATGCATCGAGTTCCCCAAAAATATTCCTTCATCAGCTTTTGAATCAAATTTTCCTAAAGCTCACTTTCCATTATTTAGTATAAAACATTTGCATCCGAAAGCGTGAAGATGGGATATGTTTGGTTTACGGCCTTTCAAAAGTTCATAAGGATTTTTATTTATATTAGGCCTTAGAAGTACTCGATTTATAACATAACATGCAGTATGCACTGCATCTGCCCAGAAGTATTTGGGGATATTACTTTCATTAAGCATGGTTCTTGGTAATTCCTCTAAAACGCGATTTTCCTTTCGACAACTCCATTATGTTGTGGAGTACGAGGAGCAGAGAATTGATTTAAAATGCCATGCTCATCACAGAATTTATCGAACTGAAAGTTCTCAAATTCTCCCCCGTGATCACTTCGTATATATACTATTTTCAGGTTAAGTTGGTTTTGAATTTGCTTGGCAAGATTTTTAAAGGATTTGAACGCATCACTTTTTGCAGATAAAAATAGTGTCCATGTGAATCGGGAGAAATCATCAACAATAACTAGAGCATAGTAGCTACCACCAAAACTCATGATTTGTGATGGTCCAAAC
>NW_017720742.1:0-494 GCF_001865875.1 Lupinus angustifolius | reverse complement strand
TTTGATGATAATTTATCTATATGTTTTACATGGATATGTGCAACGCGTCTATGCCAAAGCCAGGTGTCATCTTCTTTAGAAATAAAACATTTTGAAGATAAGGTAGTGACATCATCCAAATTAACCATGTAAATATTATTTATACGATGACCAACAAATTTAACATTATTAGATAAGATGTCACGAATAATACAACAGTTAGAATCGAAAGATACACGGTTACCTTTGTCGTAGAGTTGGCTTATCCTCAAGAGATTATGTTCTAATCCTTCAACATAAAGGACATTTTCCATAAGAGTTTGAGATGAGTTACCAACTGTTCCGGTGCCAAGGATCTTTCCCTTGTTGTTGTCTCCGTACGTGACGTATCCTTTGTTTTTGAGTGAAAGATCCAGGAAGTTTGATCTGTCACCTGTCATATGTCTCGAACACCCACTGTCTAGGTACCATTTCTGTCCTTGTGTTCGAAGACATACCTGCAAAAAGATCACTTG
>NW_017720741.1:0-725 GCF_001865875.1 Lupinus angustifolius | reverse complement strand
TTGGGTCCTTTTCTGTTAGTAATCGGGGAGTCATCTCCCTTCTTTATCCACATATAAACACCACTAGGTATAGCATACTTTCTTATATAACATGAATATGAGGTATGACCATATGTATTGCAATAGAAACATGTAGGTGTGTATTTATGATATTTATTTTTAGGACAAGCTACAGGTTTTCTATATGGTCTTTTATTCCTAGTAGGGCGAGTATGACCTAGTCTTGTGTGATCACCAACATTTCTTGTTTGACTTAGCATAGTGTCTAATTGGTGTTGACTGCTTGTGAGATGTGTGAGTTTTTCTTTAAGTTTAAAATTGTCTTCTTGCAAAGTCTCGCAAGTCTCACAGACAGGTTTTTGATATATGTTATTTTCAGAGCAGTTACATGAGCTACAACAATAGATGAGATCTAATGTTTCATTTTCTAATTTCAATTCATCTAATTCTTTTTGTAGTTTGCTTATTTTTTGTTCATTTATGAGGATTACTCTTTTTCTATCAACGTTTATCCTAGCCAATTTCATTAGTTCCTTAGGTAACTCGACATAAGCCTCATATAATACATCATAAGGAGGTGAATCATCAGAAGTGGATGAGGTGTCAGAATATACCTCATGATTATCCTCGTGTGTGCTTGAATTCCCATCGTTGTCAGATCTAGCCATCAAACATAGCTTTGCTGACTCCTCCTCACTAGAGGTGCTTGATGTCATTTCCTCCTC
>NW_017720740.1:0-574 GCF_001865875.1 Lupinus angustifolius | reverse complement strand
ACGATGTAGGCTTTCTTAGACTTGAATTCCCTGGGAGTGCTCTTTTCTGAATCAACCTTTTTCAGATAGGTTGGACACTGAAATCGCATGTGTCCTACTTTTCCGCACTCGTGGCAAGTGAAGCGATCTTTGGTGTTCGTGCCTTTGTTTGTTGATTCCTTCGCTTATTTCTTTTGAAACTTCTTGAATCATCCTTTTCTTTTTATGAATTTACTGAATTTTCGAACGAGGAGACCCATTGTTTCATCATCCAGATCAGAGTCGGATTCATCATCATCTTTATCTTCTTTTGTTTTGGAGGTCGTAGCCTTCAATGTGATGCTCTTCTTCTTCCGGTCCGAATTTTCATGCATAGTTAAGCGACCCAATTCCATTTCATGTTCTTGAAGCTTTCCAAATAATGTAGCTAGAGGCATAGAGTCCAAGTCTTTGGATTCCACAATTGCAGACACTTTCGGTTGCCATTTCCTGTCAAGACAAAGTAAAAATTTATTAGTTAATTCTCCTTTGGCAAAAGATTTATCTGGAGCAACTAAATGATTCACGATATGAGTAAATCGCTTTTGCATATCAC
>NW_017720739.1:0-3334 GCF_001865875.1 Lupinus angustifolius | reverse complement strand
CTGATTCTGTTTTTCCAAGTTTTCAGTTTCAACAACTTTTCAAAAACTTATGTTAATCGATTAAATCATGCCTTAATCGATTAACAACATATTTCTAAGTGAATTTTCAATTTATAAAACTCAAATACGTTATGCACTTAATTTATACATGTTCAACACTAAGTTTATGCCTAGGATGCACAGATTACATGTATTTATATGATGCATGAACATATTATAAATGACATATCTCAAAACTTAAAATGATTTAAAGTTTTATGCATATGAGACATGTATAGAGTTTACCTAAGCCTTAGACTCAACCTAAACTAACTATTAGTCTAAGTCTAATACCAATCTAGAGATTTAAGCATGTTGATTTGTTGATGATCTTCAAGCTTTCATAATCACAAGTTGTCCTCATCAAAATTAAACACATAGAGAGAGCTTTCCAAAGTGCTATCTTGACATGCGCACTTTCACTTTGTATGTTTTGTTTGAGTCTAACCGATTTCTTTTCTATTTTTTATATGACAAAATTGGTTGAATTTGTAATGTTTTATGGGTATTTTTTGCTCAATTGATTTAGTGATGTTTGATAATCAACTTTAGACCTGCATCATTGACATGCATATCAGTTTGAATTTGCTACTTTGAAAGGAATCAATAATTTTCAAGATAAATTGATTGAAAGTGGAATACAAATTATTTACCTGTAAGTTTATTTTCTTTCGAGTTGGCCATATAACTATAGAAATAACTTTTTCAATTATGAAAATTGTGAAAAGTAGATTGAGTAATCGAATGGGAGAAGTGCTCAACAACATTCATAACAAATTGATCATTCAACAATTTCAAAATATAAAATAACATAGAGATAAAATATAGCATATGTAATTTATTTGATTTAATATATTTAAATTTTTTATTTTTGACATTAATATTTTCATCTTTTTATATCTAATGATATATATTATTTCAATTTTTAATATATATTGCACACTCTGCCCATGGGTCCTAGATTCGTATTACTTAACTCTGATGTTTGTAACCGTTTTGAACCTCATACTTCTCGTACTATGATTTGTATGCAATTTTGTTTTAATGTTTACCATCTTGTCTTAATGAGTTTTGGTATATGCTATTATTGATTATATCTTAATTACTTGGTTACTATGTGCTAATTTGTATACAAAATAGATTAATATTGTAATTACAAGTATTATAATATTGCATATCTTGAAACCAGAAAATAATAGAACACTCAAGATTAAAAAAATTAGTTCAATTCAGATCTGTGTGGACTGTTGATTTATTCGAGACAAAAGTATAAATATTTAAAAAATTAAATGTCGTATAAAAAATAATAATGTTTCAAATTTTGAAAATTAATTTATAAAAAACTTTCAATTAATGCCTTATAAAAAGGAGTAAAGGTAAGTAGTATATAACCTTATAATAATAAATATTATTACAAGTATGGACCCACCTTTTTACTTTCTCGTGTTAAGTATTTAAGCTTTATATATTTTATTTTGGTAAATCATACTATTTTTTGTATTGAATATACTTTATATTGTAATTTTTATTGGGTGCACTTTATATTATATATATTTTTTTGTCTTTATTTTAATTGTCAAATTAATGTGAGAGAGTAGTTAATATGCTGGTAGTAGTTACATATGATTATATGTTTTTTGTAGAAATTAAAAAGTATTAAGGACAAAATAGGAAAACAAAAATTACACCATATACGATGGTAGATACACCATATTTTCCCTTTATATATAGTATATACAGATAATATATATGGGAAACAAAAATGTCCATAGAGATAAATATATTAGAAACCGATGAAAATAAAAAAATAATTGGGATTCCAATGTATATAATATCAGAAACGTAATAAAGGGACTTTTTAGTTTATCTTTTTGGCAGAGCTGCAACAGTTTGACTGCATTTTTGAAATATTCGTAGGCATTGAGAATCGGACAATACTAGATGGTCTGACCGGTTTGATTGCTGACCGGACTTGAAAATGACTCTAATTTACTGTCGTAACCAAGTGAAGGTTGGACTACTTTGACCGGAGATATTCCGGTCTGACCATGTGATGACAACCTCAAGGGGCTGCCTTTGAATTATGATCATTTTGGCTTGAATTTGAAGTCTTTTAGGGATTGAATTCGGTTTTGGGTGGAATTGATGTTTTAAGGTTGTTTTAGGTTCAGTTGGGGTGAATTATTTAGGTTAGATTTATGTAGGCTTGAGTCCTTAGGTTTTTTATCTCGGTTGGGTTAGGGAATATCTCCTGATTGCAAAGAGGGTTTGTCAGAGATCATCTAGTTTGTGCTGTGAGCACTGTCCAATCCAACAGAATACCTCATCCAGGAATACATGGGACTCGTCTCACCTAGACTCTCCCTCAAGACTTTGCTGACGAATCACCGCCATCAACGCCGTCCCTCTCAACATTTACCATAGATATGCACCCTAACCGAAATTAGCAAATTATATCTTTTAATCCATCTTTTCTAGCGATCTGCCCATCCTAAGATATCTCCCATCGGGAATGCTTCTAGTGGGTCCCGATCTTAACATATAACAAAAAGAGAATAATTTCGGCACCACTACGAACCATCGCTGAATTATCCTGGATGGTTCTCAAGCCAAGCCTCTTACGGTCAGACAATCTTGCTGCATGGGCATAACATAATACTTCTCAGCACCACTGTGAACCATCGCTGAATCATCCTGGATGACACCTCTAGCCAAGCCTCTTACGGTCAAACAATCTCACTGCGTAGGCATAATATCACACCCTCGGGCCTCGCCTTTAACAAAGCAATTCCTTACTTTTATTACTTTCAAGAATTTCATATAGTTATTTACCTTTACAACTTCTTGATGGCAAACATGCCATTAGGCTCTCGTATTTATGAGAGTTATCGTTCATACGACTTAAAAAGAAGTCATGTATGTATGGAGCCCTCTCGCTCGAGCGAGAGCTGTCTCGCTAAAGCGAGGGATGTCTCGCTCAAGCGAGGGATGTCTCGCTCAAGCGAGGGCTGTCTCGCTCAAGCGAGGGCTGTCTCGCTCAAGCGAGGGCACATCCATTTTTGAGGCTTTTTGGCTTAAGCGAGAGCTGTCTCGCTTAAGCGAGAAAACAGTCAATTCTCTTGGTGCCTATTTTAGCTCAAGCGAGAGTTGTGTCGCCCCGAACTAAAACACTTGTTTTCTCTAGACACTTCTCGCTTAAGCGAGAGCTGTCTCGCTCAAGCGAGAAGAGTCTGAATATCATTTTAATTACTTTTCTCAAGGAAAATATTTCTCATTTATATCACATGTTTTTAAA
>NW_017720738.1:0-993 GCF_001865875.1 Lupinus angustifolius | reverse complement strand
ATAACATAAATCGGTATAAGAAATATTGTTGTACTTAATCCAAACAAACGGACAATTGATGAAGTACAAGCTTTCTTAATACCCAAGGCAACTCCAAACTTGTGAGGGAGTGTGGAAGTCCTGATGCATATTCGGAAACCACTGTGTCACGATGTTTTCTCCCTCACCTGAGTGTGTCGGGTCGCTAGGTTCTCTGTTTTCAGGTAAGCTTACTTAATCTGATCTCCCCTCGAACTCTTCATTACGCCAAAACAACGTTAATTAGTTAACTGACGATAATTATTATACTTATGAAATAAATTTTTACGTGAAGATAAAACTTCCGATTTAAAATGAATTTAATTGCTTTCGTCCATCCGATTCAAGGTTGAATATTCTTGAATCATCATTTGTCATTGAAAGTCTTACAATCAAATAACACTTTTTAAAGTAATATTTTCAATAAAACTTATACCGGAATTATGTCGTAATCTGTGGATATACACTATGCTAGTTCCCAGGAAAGACATTCTACTACTTTAATATCCAAATCTTAAGGTAAGACATTCTACTACTTTAATATCCAAAACTTCATAACACTTTAAGTTTATGAAGTCAAGACTTTAATAAATCATCTTTTATCCCAAGTTATTACTTTAACTTGGAAATCAAAGAGTAAAATATGCTAAACCATTTTCAAACATAATACTTTCTAAAAATGAAACATTTTCAACAACAACTCGTTAACATCATAAACTTTCAAGAATAAAATAGAAACTTTTTCCTAAACACATTAAAGGTTCATTTGATGTTAAAATCATCACCTTTAAACATATTCAAATACTAACAATAATTTCTAATATTTCCAAACAAATAAATCATCTAACCTTGTCCAAAGATATAGTTTTTCCATCTAAGAACAAGGAAGAAATTTCAAGATTTACAAAAGTCAAAAACTACATAAAGGTTCATATGATTTTATTATCATCCCCTTTACTTACGCCTTCATAAAAT
>NW_017720737.1:0-909 GCF_001865875.1 Lupinus angustifolius | reverse complement strand
TGAGGTTAGTAACTCTGAACCAAATGATACTTTTTCATATGATGAGTTACAAAATGCTTTCAATGATTTACATCAAGAATATGTTAAGCTTTCCAAACTTTTCCTAAAACAAAAAAAATGAAATTTTTATTTTGGAAAGCCATAACAAAGTTCTAAAGAAATATATTGAAAAACCCACTTCTTCCTCATGTCAAAAATGTGTGGCTCTTGAAACTAGTTTCAAAATTAAGTCTTGAACTTAATAAACTCAACAAGAGCAGTTACAATTTAGACAAGATCATAAAAGTCCAAAGACATTCAATAGACCGTAAAGGTCTTGGTGCAAATAGTCATGTGGCTAAAAATGAGAATGTCTTAGGAAAAACAATCATGGGAAGCACTATAATGTTTTATATAGAAAATGTCCATATTAATCCTATTTTTAAAATAAAATCTTGGACACATAAACATCTACCCACTTATTCTTACTGTGATAAAATTGGTCACACATCTAACACTTGTCATATTAGAAAATATGGTGTGTCATCTGGCCAATACAAATGGATAGAAAAAGGTGTTAACCCCGCAGGACCCAAATCACATTGGGCACCTATAAAATCCTTTTAATTTGTTTTGCAGGAAAATTTGAGAGTCGCCTACAACTTATGGTACTTGGATAGCGGCTGCTCAAAATACATGACGGGCGATAAAAGTAAATTATCTGTCATGACTCCCAGGGACAAAGAATATGTCACATATGGTGATAACAACAAGGGAAAAATTCTTGGAGTTGGTAGAATTGGAAAGCCACTTTCAACAACTATAGAAGGTGTACTATATGTTGAAGGACTCAAACATAACCTTTTAAGCATAAGTCAATTATGCGACAAAGGATTTCATGTGGCGTTCTACCCAGATAAGTGCATCATT
>NW_017720736.1:0-366 GCF_001865875.1 Lupinus angustifolius | reverse complement strand
ATTTTTCTAGATATACTTGGACTCTATTCTTAGTTCATAAGAATGAGGCATTCAAAGCCTTTAGCATTTATGCTGAAAGAGTTCAGAATTAAAAATCTCTAAAAATCGATGCTATACGAAGTGATCATGGGGGAGAATTTCAAAACTCCTCTTTTGAGGAATTCTCTGATGATCTTGGGATCAACCACAATTTTTCTGCTCCTAAAACACCTCAACAAAATAGTGTTGTAGAGATAAAGAATCGGTCCTTAGAAGAACTGGTTCGAACAATGTGAAATGAAACTAACCTCCCAAAATACTTCTGGGCTGATGCAGTTAGCACTGCGTGTTATGTTTCGAATCGAGTTCTTATAAGACCTATTCTTA
>NW_017720735.1:0-2520 GCF_001865875.1 Lupinus angustifolius | reverse complement strand
GATTCTTGCTATGCAAGAAGAATTAAACTAGTTTGAGAGGAATTAAGTTTTGGAACTTGTTCCTAGACCGAAAAATAGGCATGTCATTGGAACTCCTTGGGTCTTTAGAAATAAATCAGATGCAAATGGTGTTATTGGTAGAAATAAAACTAGACTAGTAGCCCAAGGATACAATCAGGAAGAAGGTATAAACTTTGATGAAACCTTCGCTCTGGTTACTAGACTTGAAGCTATTAGGCTATTACTTGCATATGCATGTTCTCTTAATTTTCAGTTATATCGAATGGATGTCAAGAGCGCTTTTCTCAACGGCTACATTCAAGAAGAAATGTTTGTAGAACAACCTCCTGGTTTTGAAGATTACAAACATCCTTCTCGTGTCTACAGTTCAAGAAAGCCCTCTATGGTCTAAAGCAAGCTCCATAAGCGTGGTACGATCGTCTAACAACTTTTCTGATAGAAAAAGGTTTTACCAAAGGGAAGGTCGACACTACTCTATTTATAAAGAAAATAAATCATCATACTTTACTAGTTCAAATTTATGTAGATGATATTATTTTTTGTTCTATTATTGAAAGTTTGTGTAGTGACTTTGGAAAAATGATGCAAGGAGAATTTGAAATGTCCATGATGAGAAAGTTGAATTACTTCCTTGGACTACAAATCAAACAACTTGATAATGATAAACAACACACCAATAAGGTATTGTATGCTTCTTCTTCTAGATCAAAGAAACAACGCACCAATACATCTCAAAGGAGTTAAGGAACAACATCTTTGGAGTCTAACCCTCTGGATTTGACAAGGCTT
Organism: Lupinus angustifolius; assembly: GCF_001865875.1. Lineage (NCBI taxonomy): Eukaryota > Viridiplantae > Streptophyta > Magnoliopsida > Fabales > Fabaceae > Lupinus > Lupinus angustifolius. The sequence goes on along the minus strand of NW_017720735.1, from coordinate 1,710 downwards.
CTTGCTAATGATAAACAACGCAACATATTCGAGGAGCTCTTCCATGGTCGTACCATTTTTACTCCAAAATACGGTAATATAGGGAATTTTTAATTTGAAGATTTTCTATTTCCTTATCTTTTGCAGCAACAAAACCTTTTTGACTTTTGCTATGAAACTAATAACATATATTCCGAACTTGTTCGAGTATTCTACTGCAACATGAACTTTCGGAAAAATCGTCTCACTTCCTATGTGAAAGGAAAAGAGATTGTTTTAGATGATAAAACTTTTAGTTCATTGTGCTGTAAAATACCCACTCAAGGTAGCACTGTTGGTTTCGATCTTCAGTGTGAATGGGAGAAATATGATCGTAAAGAATTCTACTATTTTATGTGTCGAATTTCTAAAGCGGAAATTGAATTGCGTAAGCATCAAGGCTTTGGTGACACTGTTAAAAAATCGAGATATCCTCTCTGTTGGACATCTCAAACTGCATAATTCTGAATATCTATTTTTATGTCTATAATATTTGCGTGCTTTGAACATCTACTATTATGTTATGCTATGTTTTTATGTTTGAACAATATTTGATTTTATGCTCTAATATTTTGCTATTATGATATGCACTACATTAATTTTCATATCTATTGTGCTATACATCATGTATGCTATATATGCTATATATTTTGTACTGGACTCTTGACTTTTCTACTTTTTGATGAAGTCAAAAAGGGGAGAAAAGTTGGGAGAGTGTATTTTCTGTCAAACTTTATTCCAGACACTTAACTCCAAATGAAAGGGGAGCATACAAGATAGGGGGAGCATACTCAAGACAAGTCAAGATATATCACAAAGTATGCTACTCTCAGAAAATTCAGAAAACTGCACTGTCAAGAAGATATTGGTTTGTCATCATCAAAACGGGGGAGATTGTGAAGAAAATCTTTGCTTCTGACCTTGGCAAGGTTTTGATGAAGACACCAACATCACCAAAAAGAAGAAAATGAAGAATACTTATGAATACAAAGAAGATTAAAGCTTCAAGATAATTAGATTAAGTCTCTATAGGTACTTATATCCTAAAACTCTTAAATATACAAAGTAGTAATGATCAAACTATTTTTATAGAAAGTTGAAACACTTTAAAATATGTAAAACAATTTTAAAAAATAGTGTGTAATGGGTTACTTCATCTATATAACAGGTTACAAGCATGAGAAAAGAGTTATCCAACTTAAAACTGATTAGAGTAATTCATTACTATATTTGAGTAATAGATTACCAGTGTTATTAAAGTTGAGTAACAGATTACTCAAATTGTTGTAATCGATTACTATAAGTGAATTTTAAATTCACTGTTGGACAAAACATTTGGGTAATCGATTGCTCAATGTTGTAATCGATTACTGAGAGCTATTACAACAGTTTTTCATATTTGAAACTCAAGAGTTTTCATCCCAAACGAAATGCCTTCATTCCAAACAATTTCTACTCTTTCATAAAGGCACAACGGCTGATTGGAAAGCCTATTTAAAGGCATTAGAACTGACAATGAAAACAACTCTTTGAACAACTCTTTCATAACTCTTTCATTCTTTTCTCACAGCTTTCCTACACTTTTCTGAAATAATTTCCTGCACTTCTAAGCAACTTGGACTCAAACTTTCAAAGTCATTTTTAGAGTTGCTTGAAGTAAAGTGTTTCAAAGTTTTATAAACTTAAAGGGCA
>NW_017720734.1:0-3079 GCF_001865875.1 Lupinus angustifolius | reverse complement strand
TTGCAACCTCGTTCTTACATGCCGTAGTAAGTGAGTATAGGTGAGGTGAACCTAGGTGCAAGTCTCTCAAGTCATCTTAATTGTTATATCATATCCATGAGACACATCTAGTTAATTGTATGTTCATGCATCAATCATACATGTTATATGTGCATATTAGACATAACATAATTGCTAGAACATGTATATAAGATGTGAATAACATATGAGAAGTTTACCTTTTGAACCATGTATGTTAATGTGCCAGTTAATCGATCAACATGGTGACTTAATCGATTAAATCAACTGCTTTTATGTTAAATTAGTGTTTCTGTTACAACTGTTTTCTGTTTCATTTTGTTGCACTGGTTAATCGATTAACGGGTTGTCTTAATCGATTAATAGGTCTGTTATTTGTTATAACTGATTTCTGATTTAACCGTTTAACTGTTTGCAACGAATCCAACTATCAAAACTGCTTACTATAAATAGAGGCAACTTCCAGAAAACTGTAGAATTGCATTCCATTGTATAGGGCTAATTTTAGACAGCATACTTCATTTTGTTTTTACTGTTTTTGCAAGAGAGTTGCATGTGTGAGAAGAGAGTTATCATGTTGAATTGATTTCTAGTTTTGCATATTGTTTTACATTTTCATATGCTCATTCTTATCTTGCTCATATGTTCATGTATTATTTGTAATGATTGATAGAGAGATACTTTGATTTATGTTTTAGATTAACTCACATGTTCTTGATGGCTTGAGCGATTAGTGAGTGGGTTAGTCTTAAGGTCTTTTACCTGTAATATTTCAATCTTTATTGTGCTAATAATACCTTGTTGTTTTAATCTGTTTTTGTGTATTTCTAGATTGATCACTTGCTGTTTTAATAGTGTGATCTTTATTTGTTGTGAAGTTATGCAACTATGGTGTTCTAGGTTTTTGGCTTTGGTGAACATTGGAGGAGAAAGAATGAACAATTTCCGTAAGATCTCATTACTCATATGTTATTTTATAATATTGGAATCTTTTAAGGTTGAATGTAGTTGAAGTCGTTGGTGATTTAACAAATCTATTGTAAATGTGGTGGAGTTGAGCATGCTTATCATGTGTTCGATAGAATGCCTGGAAGAGATATTGTCTTATTTAGAAAGTAGACATTTAACAACGTTTACTTCATTGAGTGCTGTTAAATGTCTACTTTCTACAACGCTACAAAAAGCGATGATGAATATAACCTTACGTACTACTGCGCTCACATAGAAAGCGCCACAAAAGCGCTGTTAAATGACAATTTTAAGCGCTATTGTTTTGCTATTCTGGCGTAGTGTATATATGTATTAAGGAAAATATGATACCATTTTCGATTTATTTTTCTCTAGCATTTCTATTTTATCTTGTATTATCTCATTTCTTTATGTTTTAAGATCCACCTTATCATTTACCACATGTCACCTTATCCTTCATTTTTTTTCCATCCTAAATGATTTCATGGTTATCGTATGTACCTTTCCGCACTATATTTACTCTTTCTTGATTATAGTAATAATTTAATAAATAATTATTACATTTTTTATGACTACACCTTAGATTGCATTTGAGTTGTTATTGATGTCTATGATTTTCTCTTTCTTTTCCAATAATGTATTTATTTTTATCTTATTTGTCTTTTATTTAAATTATTTATGGTTTCCAAATTTTAGGCATTCCTTATTATGAAGATAAATTTGCAGAAATATAACTAATGAATTTTGATTATGATAACCAACTTTGAGAGTGCAAAGTGTCAAGGATAGCTCTAGCATTTCTTTGCCTATGTTTTGATGAAGACAAGGTTCTATTGAAGTTTGAATATGGCTTAACAATCAACATGTCTTATGCTCATTTGGTCATATCTAAACTAGGACATAATTTGAGTCTATATTCTAAGTAGTATGGGATGTGTGTCGTAGTAAGTGAGTATAAGTTAGGTGAGCCTATGTGCTAGTCTCTTAAGCCATCTTGATTGTCATATCATATCCATGAGATATATCATCTAGTTAATTGTGTGTTCATGCATTAATTATACATGTTATATGTGCATATTAGACATAATATAATTTCTAGAACATGTATATATATTGTGCATAACATATGGGAAGTTTACCTTGTGAAACATGTGCATTAATGTTCCAGTAAATCGATTAACGCGGTGACTTAATCGATTAACTCAACTGCTTTTCTGTTAAATCAATGTTTTCTGTTTGAACTATTTTCTGTGTCATTCTGTTGCATGGTTAATCGATTAGCGAGTAGTTTAATCGATTAACTAGTCTGTTATTTGTCATAACTGAATTCTGGTTCAATCGTTTAACTGTTTGCAACAAATGTAACTGCTTAAACACCATGCTATAAATAAGAGGCAACGTTCAGAAAACCATAGCATTGCATTATATTGTATAGGGTTGTTTAGAGAGCATTTTGCATATTTGTTTTACTTATTTTTCAAGAGAGATTGCATGCGTGAGAAGAGAGATATTATTATGTTTTGATTTCTATCTTTTGCTTAGTGTTTTGCATAATTCTATGTTCATTCTTATCTTGCTCACATGCGCATGCATTAGATAGATTGTTAGAGAGATTATCTGTATACTGCTTTTGATTAACTCACATAAATCTTGATGGCTTAATTGATTAGTAAGTGGGTTAGGCTTAATTGTTTAACATGTTTTTGTGTATTTCTGGATTAGTCTCTTGGTGTGAGATAACCATAGAGATTGAGATTCTTCACCAAGGCTAGGAGGTCTTGATTTGAGGACAAGAATCTTGGCTGGGGCTGTTTCGCGAGAAAGCTTTTCTCAGGTGAAGTGTAGAGTCAAACCAAGGATTTAGGAGTCCTAGATTTCAAGAAAGAAGCGTCATATGTGCTTGTAATTGAATTGGTGTGTGTATTCATACTATATCTCAATATTGTGAAGAATAAAATCTCCCTATATTAGAAGGGGAGACCTGGATGTAGTTTGCAGTGGACCGCAAACGAACCAGGATAAAAATCCTTTTCTGCATTGTTCTTTTGCCATTATAAATTGAATCTGTAATTGATATTCTGGATATTTGTTT
>NW_017720733.1:0-3374 GCF_001865875.1 Lupinus angustifolius | reverse complement strand
ACCGTATCCGCGTGATCCTAAGGGAATTAAAATGGGTTCCACCAACCCCTTTGGCGGTGATGGCGCATCCATTAACCGCCCTCCCATATTCAGTGGCGAGGGTTACACCTACTGGAAAGTCCGAATGAAAATTTTCATAGAGGCTATTGATTCAGATATTTGGGAATCCGTAATCAGTGGTCCTTTCGTCCCACTTCACTTAGTGGATGGCGAACTAAAAGAAAATCCTAAAAGCTTATGGACCGATGAGGAGCTCAAGAAGTTGCAGTTCAACCTTCGCGCCAAAAACATAATTACCTCGGCCCTATCTTACGATGAGTTCTTTCGGGTGTCTCAATGTCAAAGTGCCAAGGAGATGTGGGACACTTTACAAGTGACTCACGAGGGCACTAGTGAAGTCAAGCGCGCCTAGCTAAATGCCCTAACTCATGAATATGAATTATTTCGTATGCTATCGAGTGAATCGATTGGCGACATGCAAAAGCGATTCACACACATTATAAATCATCTTATTGCTCTAGATAAAATGTTCACCAGAGGATAACTTACTAACAAAGTTTTATGATGTCTTGACAGGAGATGGCAACCTATAGTGACGGCAATCATGGAGTCCAAGGATCTAAACTCCACGCCTTTGGCAACACTCTTCATAAAGCTTCAGGAGCATGAGATATGAATGAGGAGTCTGATCGTAAAAAGAAAGGAATATCTCTAAAAGCTTCAACATCACAACCCAATGAAGAGATAGAAAATGACGACTCTGATTCAGACATTGATGAGGAAACGCTAAATCTTCTCGTGTGGAAATTTGGTAAGTTTTTGAAAAAGAAAGGAGGATTTAGACGGTTCCAAAAGAAAGAAGCGTGAGAATCAACCAAGAAAGGCAAAGACCAAGGAGCGCTTCACTTGCCATGAATGTGGTAAGTCGGGTCACATGAAGTTCTAGTGCCCCACTTACTTGAAGAGAGTTGATTCAGAAAAGAGCACTCCCCGATACTTCAAGTCGAAGAAGGCATACATCGTCTGGGATGTACCGTAGGAAGAAACAACATCAAGCACGTCAGATGAAGAGGAGACTGTGAAGTTTTGCTTAATGACGATAACAAATGAGGCTTGCGGATCTGGTAGTAAGAATACGTCAGATGAGGCATATTCTGACACATAATCCTCTTCTTCTGATTCTCCCTCATATGATGTATTATATAATGCTTATGTTGAGATGCATGAAGAGCTTAAGAAATTAGCAAAAATAAGTGTTTATAGAAAAAGAACAATTTTGCTAAACGATCAAAAAAATAATTCAATTGCAGAAAGAATTAGATGAATTAAAATTGGAAAATGAAACCTTAGATCTAATTTTTTTCTTGTACTTCATGCGATTTCTCTAAAAATAACTTATGTCAAACTACTACTTGTGAGTCTTGCGAGGATTTGAAAAATGAAAATTTTAAACTAAATGAAAAACTCACAAAACTTACAAATAGTAGACACCAATTAGACACTTTGCTTAGTAAAATGAGAAACGTTGGTGACCATACTGGATTAGAATATGTTCCCCCATCCCATAAAAGTAGACCATATAGGAGACCTCTAACGCGCCAATATAAAAATTCTAATAACAAAAATAGAGTCCCTACATGCTATTACTGTGGCACATATGGCCATACATCTCATTCCTGCTACATCAGGAGATATGGGATACCCAATGGTGTTTACGCTTGGGTAAGAAAGGGAGATAACTCCCTCGTCACTAACAGAAAATGACCCAACATAATTTGGGTACCTGAGACTAGCAGGTGATCTATTTTGCAGATATGTCTTCGAACACACGGACAAAACTGGTATCTTGATAGCGGTTGTTCGAGACATATGACTGGGGACAAGTCAAAATTCCTAGACTTGTCATTGAAAGAAAAAGGATTTGTCACTTATGGAGACAACAAAAAAGGAAGAATCTTAGGCACCTGGAAGATTGGCAACTCAACCCACACGATAATCGAGAACGTTCTATACGTAGAAGGTTTGGAACAAAATCTGTTGAGCATAAGCCAACTATGCGANAAGGTAATCTTGTATCTTTCGATTCTGATTGTTGTATCATTCGTGATGTATTATCTAATAATGTTAAATTTGTCGGATATCGAGTAAATAATATTTATATGGTTAATTTGGAGGATGTCACTTCTCTTTTCTCAAAATGTTTTATTTCAAAAGAAGATGACATCTGGCTTTGGCATAGACGCGTCGCTCACATTCATGTGAAGCATTTAGAAAACTTGTCTAAAAACGATTTAGTAATTGGTCTTCCAAAACTCGATTTTAAAACTCAGGATTCCTGTGACATGTGTCAGAAATGTAAACAAGTCAAGAATTCTTTTAATAAAAAGAATGTGATATCCACAACTAGACCATTGGAGCTTCTCCATATGGACTTGTTTGGACCGTCACAAATTATGAGTTTTGCTGGGAGCTATTACACCTTAGTTATTGTTGATGATTTTTCTAGATTCACATGGACTTTATTTTTAGCATCAAAGAGCGATGCTTATAAATCTTTCAAATGTCTAGCCAAACAAATCCCAAACCAGTCTAACCTGAAAATTATTTACATTCGATCTGACCATGACGGAGAATTCGAAAATCGTAAATTTAATAAGTTTTGTAATAAGCATGACATTATGCATCAGTTCTCAGCTCCTCGTACCCCTAAAAAAATGGAGTTGTTGAGAGGAAAAATAGAGTTCTAGAGAAACTTGCGAGGACTATGCTAAATGAGAGCAAGTTCCCAAAATATTTATGGGTTGATGCAGTTCACACAGCATGTTATGTAATAAATCGAATACTACTTAGACCTACTTTTTTGAAAACCGAATATTGCTAATCTTCATGCTTTCGGGTGCAAATGTTTTATTTTGAATAATGGAAAAAGATCTTCAGGAAAATTCGACTCAAAAGATGATGATGGCATATTCTTAGGGTATTCATTACATAGAAAGGCATTATGTGTGTTTAATAAATATATCATACAAGTAGAAGAATCTATTCATGTTCATTTTGACGAATCTTCTCCAAAAGAGAAGAGAAAGGTCTTTTATAATGATATTTCAGGTACACTTGAAGAAGTGCAATCCAAGGACATGAATGAAATCCAACAAGATGCGGAGAAAATAGTAGAAGATCAACATCAAGATATGCCTATTGCATGGAAAACTAAAAATGATCATCCACTCGATAAGGTGTTAGGTGATATATCTACGGGAGTGGTAACCCGTAGCTCTTTACATAATTTCTGTAATTTTGTTGCTTTTGTATCTCAAATAGAGCCTAAGACCATCGATGAAGCTATCGAGGATGTACACTGGGGTATAGCTATG
>NW_017720732.1:0-440 GCF_001865875.1 Lupinus angustifolius | reverse complement strand
TAGCTATGCAAGAAGAGCTAAACCAGTTCGAGTGAAATAATGTGTGGGACTTGGTCCCCAAACCTAAAGATCATCCCGTTATTGGCACCAGATGGATCTTTCGTAATAAGCTAGATGAATCTGGCTTAATAATTAGAAATAATGCTTGTTTAGTGGCCAAAGGCTACAACCAGGAAGAGGGCATCGATTATGATGAGACCTGTGCTCTTGTAGCCAGACTTGAGGCCGTTAGGATGCTCTTGTCTTTTGCATCAATCATGAATTTTAAACTTTTTTAAATGGATGTCAAAAGTGCATTTTTAAATCGATATATTCAAGAGGAGGTGTACGTAGACCAACCACCAGGGTTTGAAAACTTCAATTACCCAAACCATGTTTATAAACTCAAGAAGGCCCTCTATGGCCTAAAACAGGCTCCTAGAGCTTGGTGCGATAGATTG